>NC_042981.1:38327465-38332465 GCF_901001165.1 Salmo trutta | reverse complement strand
CAGACGGGGGGGTGTGTGTGTGCGTGCGTGCCAGACGGTGTGTGTGTGTGTGCGCACGCCAGACGGTGTGTGTGTGTGTGTGTATGTGCCAGACGGTGCGTGTGCGCCAGACAGTGTGTGTGTGTGCGCCAGACAGTGTGTGTGTGTGCGCCAGACAGTGTGTGTGTGTGTTGTGTGTGTGTGTGTGTGCCAGACGGTGTGTGTGTGTGCGCCAGACAGTGTGTGTGTGTGTGCGCCAGACAGTGTGTGTGTGCGCCAGACAGTGTGTGTGTGCTCCAGACAGTGTGTGTGTGTGCGCCAGACAGTGTGTGTGTAAGTGTGTGTGTGTGCGCCAGACGGGTTGTGTGTGTGCGCGCGCGCCAGACGGGGTGTGTGTGTGTGTGTGTGTGTGTGCGCGCCAGACGGTGTGTGTGTGTGTGCGCCAGACAGTGTGTGTGTGCGCCAGACAGTGTGTGTGTGTGCGCCAGACAGTGTGTGTGTGTAAGTGTGTGTGTGTGCGCCAGACAGTGTGTGTGTGTGTGTGCGCCAGACGGTGTGTGTGCGCGCCAGACGGTGTGTGTGTGTGTGTGCGCGCGCGCCAGACGGTGTGTGTGTGTGCGCGCGCGCCAGACGGGGGGTGTGTGTGCCAGACGGGGTGTGTGTGTGCGCGCGCCAGACGGGGGGTGTGTCTGCGCGCGCGCCAGACGGGGGGTGTGTGTGTGTGTGTGCGCCCGACTGTGTGTGTGCGCGCCAGACGGTATGTGTGTGTGCGCGCACGCCAGACGGTGTGTGTGTGTGCCAGACGGTTTGTGTGTATGCCAGATGGTGTGTGTGTGTGCGCGCGCGCACCAGACGTTGTGTGTGTGTCAGACGGTGTATGTGTGTACGTGTGTGTGTGTGTGTGTGCACGCCAGACGGGGTGTGTGCGCGCGCGCGCCAGACGGGGGGTGTGTGCGCGCGCGCGCCAGACGGGGGGTGTGTGTGCGCGCGCGCGCCAGACGGGGGGTGTGTGCGCGCGCGCGCCAGACGGGGGGTGTGTGCGCGCGCGCGCCAGACGGGGGGTGTGTGCGCGCGCGCGCCAGACGGGGGGTGTGTGCGCGCGCGCGCCAGACGGGGGGTGTGTGCGCGCGCGCGCCAGACGGGGGGTGTGTGCGCGCGCGCGCCAGACGGGGTGTGTGTGCGCGCGCGCCAGACGGGGTGTGTGTGTGTGTGTGCACGCCAGATGGTGTGTGTGTGTGTGTGTGTGTGCGCGCCAGACGGTGTGTGTGTGTGTGCGCGCGCCAGACGGTGTGTGTGTGTGTGCGCGCGCCAGACGGTGTGTGTGTGTGTGTGTGTGTGTGTGTGTGTGTGTGTGTGTGCGCGCGCCAGACGGTGTGTGTGTGTGCGCGCCAGACGGTGTGTGTGTGTGTGCCAGATGGGGTGTGTGTGTGTGTGCGCGCGCACCAGACGGGGTGTGTGTGTGTGCGCGCCAGACATTGTGTGTGTGTCAGACGGTGTGTGTGTGTGTGCGCGCGCACGCCAGACGGTGAGTGTGTGTGTGCGCGCCAGACGGTGTGAGTGTGTGTGTCAGACGGTGTGTGTGTGTGTGCGCGCCAGATGGTGTGTGTGTGTGCGCGAGCGCCAGACGGGGTGTGTGTGTGCGCGTGCGCCTGACTGTGTGTGCGCACGCCAGATGGTGTGTGTGTGCCAGACGGTGTGTGTGTGTGTGTGTGCGCGCGCACCAGACGGTGTGTGTGTGTGTGTGTGTGTGTGTGTGCACGCCAGATGGTGTGTGTGTGTGTGTGTGTGTGTGCGCGCGAGCGCCAGACGGGGTGTGTGTGTGTTTGCGCCAGACAGTGTGTGTGTGTGTGTGTGCGCCAGACAGTGTGTTTGTGTGTGTGCCAGACAGTGTGTGTGTGCGCCAGACAGTGTGTGTGTGTGTGTGTGTGCGCCAGACAGTGTGTGTGTGTGTGTGTGTGTGCGCAAGACGGTGTGTGTGTGCGCCAGACAGTGTGTGTGTGTGCGCCAGACGGTCGGTGTGTGTGTGTGTGTGTGCCAGACGGTTTGTGTGTGTGTGTGTGTGTGTGTGCGCCAGACGGTGTGTGTGTGTATGTGTGCACCAGACGGTGTGTGTGTGTGTGTGCGTGCCAGACGGTGTGTGTGTGCGCGTGCGCCAGACAGTGTGTGTGTGCGCGTGCGCCAGACAGTGTGTGTGTGTGCACCAGACAGTGTGTGTGTGTGCACCAGACAGTGTGTGTGTGTGTGTGCGCCAGACAGTGTGTGTGTGTGCGCGCCAGACAGTGTGTGTGTGTGCGCGCCAGACAGTGTGTGTGTGTGCGCGCCAGACAGTGTGTGTGTGTGTGTGTGTGTGTGTGTGTGTGTGTGTGTGTGTGCACCAGACGGTGTGTGTGTGTGTGTGTGTGTGTGCGCAAGACGGTGTGTGTGTGCGCCAGACAGTGTGTTTGTGTGCGCCAGACGGTCGGTGTGTGTGTGCGCCAGACGGTCGGTGTGTGTGTGTGTGTGTGTGCCAGACGGTGTGTGTGTGTGTGTGCACCAGACGGTGTGTGTGTGTGTGCGTGCCAGACGGTGTGTGTGTGTGTGTGTGCGTGCCAGACGGTGTGTGTGTGTGTGCGCGTGCGCCAGACAGTGTGTGTGTGTGTGTGTGTGTGTGCGCACCAGACAGTGTGTGTGTGTGCGCCAGACAGTGTGTGTGTGTGCGCCAGACAGTGTGTGTGTGTGCGTGTGCGCGCCAGACGGTGTGTGTGCGCCAGACGGTGTGTTTGTGTGTGTGTACCAGACGGTGTGTGTGTGTGTGCGTGCCAGACGGTGTGTGTGTGTGTGTGTGCGTGCCAGACGGTGTGTGTGTGTGTGCGCGTGCGCCAGACAGTGTGTGTGTGTGTGTGTGTGTGCGCACCAGACAGTGTGTGTGTGTGCGCCAGACAGTGTGTGTGTGTGCGCCAGACAGTGTGTGTGTGCGCCAGACAGTGTGTGTGTGTGCGCCAGACAGTGTGTGTGTGCGCCAGACAGTGTGTGTGTGTGCGTGTGCGCGCCAGACGGTGTGTGTGCGCCAGACGGTGTGTGTGTGTGTGTGTGTGTGTGTGTGTGTGTGTGTGTGTGTGTGTGTGTGTGTGTGCGCCAGACAGTGTGTGTGTGCGCGTGCGCCCGACTGTGTGTGTGTGTGTGCACGCCAGATGGTGTGTGTGTGCGCGCCAGACGGTGTGTGTGTGTGTGTGTGTGTCAGACAGTGTGTGTGTGTGTGTGTCAGACAGTGTGTGTGTGTGTGTGTGTGTCAGACAGTGTGTGTGTGTGTGTGTGTGTCAGACAGTGTGTGTGTGTGTGTGTGTGCGCCAGACAGTGTGTGTGTGTGCGCGCCAGACAGTGTGTGTGTGTGCGCGCCAGACAGTGTGTGTGTGTGCGCGCCAGACAGTGTGTGTGTGTGCGCGCCAGACAGTGTGTGTGTGTGCGCGCCAGACAGTGTGTGTGTGCGCGCCAGACAGTGTGTGTGTGCGCCAGACAGTGTGTGTGTGTGTAAGTGTGTGTGTGTGCGCCAGAAAGTGTGTGTGTGTGCGCGCCAGACGGTCGGTGTGTGTGTGTGTGTGCGCCAGACGGTGTGTGTGTGTGTGTGTGTGTGTGTGTGTGTGTGTGTGTGTGCGCCAGACGGTGTGTGTGCACGCGCGCGCCAGACGGGGTGTGTGTGCACGAGCGCGCCAGACGGGGTGTGTGTGTGCGCGCGCGCGCCAGACGGTGTGTGTGTGTGTGTGTGTGTGCCAGACGGTGTGTGTGTGTGCCAGACGGGATGTGTGTGCGCGCGCGCGCCAGACGGGGTGTGTGTGCGCGCCGCGCCAGACGGGGGGTGTGTGTGCGCGCGCGCCAGACGGGGTGTGTGTGTGTGTGTGCGCCAGACGGTGTATGTGTGTGTGCGCCAGACAGTGTGTGTGTGTGTGTGCGCCAGACAGTGTGTGTGTGCGCCAGACAGTGTGTGTGTGTGCGCCAGACAGTGTGTGTGTAAGTGTGTGCGCCAGAAAGTGTGTGTGTGTGCGATAGACAGTGTGTGTGTGTGCGCCAGACGGTCGGTGTGTGTGTGTGCCAGACGGGGTGTGTGCTCGGGCGCGCGCCAGACTGGGTGTGTGTGTGTGTGTGTGTGTGCGCCAGACGGTGTGTGTGTGTGTGCGCCAGACAGTGTGTGTGTGTGTGTGTGTGCGCGCCAGACAGTGTGTGTGTGTGCGCCAGACAGTGTGTGTGTGTGCGCCAGACAGTGTGTGTGTAAGTGTGTGTGTGTGCGCCAGACAGTGTGTGTGTGTGCGCCAGACAGTGTGTGTGTGTGCGCCAGACAGTGTGTGTGTGTGCGCCAGACGGTTGGTGTGTGTGTGCGCCAGACGGGGTGTGTGTGCGCGCGCGCGCGCCAGACGGGGTGTGTGTGCGCACGCCAGACGGGGTGTGTGTGCGCACGCCAGACTGGGTGTGTGTGCGCGCGCGCGCCAGACGGGGGGTGTGCGCGCGCGCGCGCCAGACGGGGTGTGTGTGTGCGCGCGCGCGCCAGACGGTGTGTGTGTGTGCCAGACGGTGTGTGTGCGCGCGCGCCAGACGGACTGTGTGTAAGTGTGTGTGTGTGCGCCAGAAAGTGTGTGTGTGTGCGCCAGACAGTGTGTGTGTGTGCGCCAGACGGTCGGTGTGTGTGTGCGCCAGACGGGGTATGTGTGTGTGTGTGCGCCAGACGGGGTATGTGTGTGTGTGTGCGCCAGACGGGGTGTGTGCGCGCGCGTGCGCCAGACGGGGTGTTTGTGCGCGCGCGCGCGCGCGCCAGACGGGGTGTGTGTGTGTGCGCGCGCGCCAGACGGGGTGTGTGTGTGTGCCAGACGGTGTGTGTGTGTGTGTGCGCGCGCGCGCCAGACGGACTGTGTGTGTGCGCGCCAGACGGTGTGTGTGTGTGCCAGACGGTGTGTGTGTGTGCCAGACGGTGTGTGTGCGCGCACGCCAGGCGGTGTGTGTGTGTGTGTGTGTGTCAGACGGTGTGTGTGTATATGTGTGGGCGCGCAGCGCGC
>NC_042981.1:38233357-38327365 GCF_901001165.1 Salmo trutta | reverse complement strand
GGAGGGAGGGATGAGTGGAAGGAGGGAGGGAGGGATGAGTGGAAGGAGGGAGGGAGGGATGAGTGGAAGGAGGGAGGGAGGGAGAGATGAGTGGAAGGAGGGAGGGAGGGAGAGATGAGTGGAAGGAGGGAGGGAGGGAGAGAGAGATGAGTGGATGGAGGGAGGAGGGAGGGAGGGAGAGAAAGATGAGTGGAGGGAGGGAGGGAGGGAAGGAGAGAAAGATGAGTGGAGGGAGGGAGGGAGAGAGAGATGAGTGGAGGGAGGGAGGGAGGAGAGAGAGAGATGAGTGGAGGGAGGGAGGGCGGAGGGCGGGAGGGAGACGGGTGGAGGAGAGGGCGCTCAGGCTCAAAGAAAAATGGATAGAGGAAAGGGTGGAAAGCAAGGAGGTGTGAAGGAGGTGTGAAGGAGGGGGGAGGGCGAGAGGAGGCGAGAAGCAGGAAGGGGCGAGGAAGTGAGAGATGGAGGGAACCAGAGATTAGAGTCGAATTTGGGGAGGAGAGGTGAGAGTACCGGTACAGAGTACCAGTGCAGAGTACTCACCAGCCGAAGCAGAAGAGGGCCAGGTAAAAGCCAAGTAGCGTAGCCACCACATGCCTGATGAAAGGACTGGTCTTACTGGGGTGGAGATAGAGGCGGAACCAGAAGGCCGTGAGCAGGGCAAACAACTGGCACACCACGAAGTTCACCTGGGTGAGGAGACACAAAGGAGATTGTCAAAACGTTAGTGAGTTTTGTACCATCCTAAATAAATCAGATTTTTCACTAGAAGAGTGAGAACAGTGCCTTTTTCCAGCAGACAGACAGACAGGCAGACAGGCAGACAGGCAGACAGGCAGACTGTGGGAGTTGCAATGCAGCATGGGACGGTTGGGAGGACACGCTTTGTTGATAGAACAAGATTTTGATAAGGCTCTTGTTTGCCTTGATAACCGGTTAAGGCAGGCATAGAGGACACCCTTTCTTAGATCTTTCTGGGAAACGGTTTGGTTTCCTCTTGTTTATTCCGCTGGCGTAAAAAGCCAAAAACGACGTCAATTCAACTCGAGACAGGCGGCGCTCTTTCAAGGGTGATGAACTTAGATCGACGTCACGCCCCGCCCAGTACACAGCCCGTCTTATCAATTGGCAGCAGGCAGAAGTATTTCAGGAGCTGCCGTGCTGCTGAACTCAACAGGGACAGCAGCTATCAGTTACACCTAGTCACCGATTACTTTTCCTTGATTCCCGCCACCCAAAAGCAAAGAGACGATAAGAGTGCATAGTAACCGTGGTCAAACATCCAACCTACAAAGAGAAATACTAGTTGTATTGTGAGAACCCCATCCGTTCTATTCCCATTCCCGCGTACAATAGAGTACGCCAAAATGGTCTTTTTTTTTTTTTTTTAAACTGAACACTTTGCCTACCTGGTGCGCAGGGCAGCTGAATCGGGTGCACCTACCGGCAATAGCAATAGACAATAGCAAAAAATATATATACAAAAAAAAGAAAATACAGAAACGCGAGGCTTTATCGCGGTTGTTTTTTTACAGAAACGCTTGGCGATCGACTAGAAATGCCTTGGAGATCGACCAGTTGGTCGATGTACCCAAATAAATAGTGCATGTAGGACACTGCCTACGACACTGGACCTACTGCTGTACAAAGAGGGCAACATCATTTATGACCATAACATGTGTCAAACTGGCTTTCATTTGAGACACTTTCCACAAGATCCACTAAATATTTTACCATGTAGATAACATTGCCTTGCCTATATGGTTTTACTGCCGTCCATCTATTTGCCACTTGCTCTCACCAGCAAAGACAGACAAACGTTGGGTTTGTTTGCTGACTGCTGCTCTATAACCCAGAGGTGAAAGCCAAGTATATTTCTTATGCAAATGACGTTGAGAAATTGAGCCGGTATCGATCATTAAGACTGTATCTCACAGAAACGACAGCATGGTATTGTCAGATAGAGTCCCTGGCCAATCCACTGTTGGCACGACTCCCATACAGAGAACACCTCTTCTATAGGTCAGTCCCCTGGCAGACAGGCACGCAAAGGCAGCAGGATGCAGAGAGAAGCCTTTCTCCCATCATCACACGCATACAAGCAGGTACACACAAAAATCACAAACCATTTGCAACAGCTGTACCAACAATCGAAAGTGTTTCAGTTACACAAGCTCTTTTCTCATCTTCCTTGAAAGCAGGTCATTCTCAAAGTGTGTGTGTATAACAATGATTACGTGGATACAATTCAAAGGCCAAACATTGGTTAAGCTCTGTGCCGTCAGTATTAAGTGTATATCGCAAAGATGCATCGAAACGCGCGCAGGTTCTCTCTAGGAGAGTGGCTTGTTTGAATGCGCACACACACACACACACACACACACACACACACACACACAGTTCAGAAAACAACAAAATGTGTCTCAAACGTGATCGTAGTTCTAGTTGTAGTGTTGAGGACACAGTATTCGCTCATGTTTTTCCCTGAACTTCTGGAAGCATTATGGTAAAGAATGGAACTCCACCAAAACCGTAGAAACATGTGGGGGAAAGATCCTGAATCTCCTCATTACCCTACAGCAAAATGAGCCTACATTTAGACTATCGTTTGTGTGTATTTCAAACTACGTCCAGGTCAAAATCGGAGTATAATTCTTGTGTGGATGTCAAACCTAATGCATGGTCATCTCGTCGTCCGCAATCAACTGCATTAGAGTTTTAAAAAAAGACTGGACCACCAAGATGTTTCTATGCTAGCTATGCTACCAGCTTATAGGAACGGGAGTTAGCATTTAGCAGTCACCTCTTCTAAACCCGAAAAAGGGACTACTTCGAAATGTTATGCGGCGAAAAACAGCTAAATGCATACAAATCGGACTTTAGTAACCACGTCACCACAGATTTGACGAATATCCACTACGCGAGATCAGATTTGTTGAACGTGCGCCAATCTCGTGTCCTCCTATCCCCCACGGTCTGCGTTCCATTGACCCCTCCCCCCCCCACATCTTATCCACGTCTTCCCCTATTGAGCATCTTGTTGCCATGGAGCCCTGTGTGTCATTGTTAAAACGGAAAAGTGGTTATTGAGCGTTGTCAGGAATTGAATGGCCTCCTTTTACAACAAGTGGTACCTGCGGAATGGCATAAACTGCACGACTGGCACGTTTGTGCGCGAGCGAGCACGTGTGTTAAAGGAACAGTAGTCCATCCCTCCATCCCTCCAAGAAACAGCCCTAGTCATTCCCAATGAGCGACATTTACACTGCACAACATGACACATTCAAAGCACGCCTCTAAAGCTTGCATAAACACACACACACACACACACTCCTCTTCGATTCCTCTCACTGTGTCAGTCGAAGGTGCGCACACAGACCACTCTCCAACGGCTGTTGTTGACCTAAGTGACCCTTGATTACGCTGCTCTGAAAATCCCATTCAAACCAATCCAATAATGCCAACGGAAAGCTGCTGAGCATACAAATGAGGACCGGCTCTGAACTGGACACGAGTTGTTTTACGTAGTGTCCCTACACGGTGCTTGGTTCAGAGCTAATGGAGTGAGAGAAGGGAGGAAAGATGACTGCTCTCTGCTCCCAGTCCTCCACATTCCCCCCCCCCAGCCATCTGGCTCCCTCCCCTTCTACCCGACAACTCCAGCTGATGAGCTAAATTAAACCTGAGATTTTTTAAAAAAGGAGATAAAAAGGGAGGAGAGCGAGAGAGGAACGGAGAAAACAGAACTGCCGTGACAGAGGGAAGCCAAGAAAGGCTGAGAAAGAAAATAGACAAGGCAGAGTGAGATAAGAATTAGTACAGTACAGGGAGGCAGAAACAAACGAGTAAAAAGAAGGAAAAAAAGTGAGGTAAAAATGGAGTGACAGAGGAACATGTACAGTAGAGGGAGTGTTCTAGCCCTAAGGGTTGATAGGGAGACTGCACTGACTGACAACGTCTCCTGCGGTTTCCATAATGACTTTCAGGAAGGCTGCTTATCTGAGCCTTCCACTCCGTCCAGACTCACTCCTCAGTCAGCTACTCGCCCTACTTCAGGAGAAAAACGGGCTGACACAGGAGTTCCTCAGCTTAACGCCAGTCAGCGCTAAATCGCTAACTAGCGATTCCACTGTAGGCTAACATCTGCATGCCGTAGCCTGTCTGTCGCCACGGAGACTGGTTAGCTAGGGCCCTGCTCCTCACAGATAGGGCCTTTCCAACAGACGGCTTAAGTAAGCGGGTGAAGGGAGCCAATCCCAGTCTGAGTGGATCAGACTCAACTCAAGCCTTGGAGAAAAAAGTAGGAGGCCTAGGAATGACATCAGCTCCGAAATGTGCACATACTTTTGTGTATGTGGATTAGTGGAATTAGTGGATTCGTCTATTGCAGTCACACCAGATGTATAAAATCGAGCACACAGCCATGCAATCTCCATAGACAAACATTGGAGTAGAATGGCCTGACTGAAGAGCTCAGACTTTCAAAGTGGCATCATCATAGGATGCCACCTTTAAAAACAAGTCAGTTCATCCAATTTCTGCCCTGTTCAACTGTAAGCGCTGTTATTGTGAAGTGGAAACGTCTAGGGGAAACAGCCGCAAAGTGAGAGGCCACACAAGCTCACAGAACAGGACCCCGAGTGCTTTAGCGCGTACAAATGGTATGTCCTCAGTTGCAACACTCACTACCGAGTTCCAAACTGCTCCTGGAAGAACTGTTCGTTGGGAGCTTCATCAAGTGGGTTTCCATGGCCGAGCAGCCGCACACAAACCTAAGATCACCATGAGCAATGCCAAGCGTCACAGCTGGAGTGGTGTAAAGCTCACCACCATTAGACTCTGGAGCAGGGGAAACGCGTTCTCTGGAGTGATGAATCACGCTTCACCATCTGGCAGTCCAATGGATGAATCTGTTTGGCGGATGACTGAAGAACGCTACCTGCCCCAATGCATAGTGCCAACTGTAAAGTTTGGTGGAGGAGGAATAAAGGTCTGGGGCTGTTTCATGGTTCGGGCTAGGCCCTTTAGCTCCAGTGAAAGGAAACCTTAAAGCTACAGCATGCAATGACATTCTAGACGATTCTGTGCTTCCAACTTTGTGGCAACAGTTTGAGGAAGGTCCTTTCCTGTGTCAGCATGACAATGCCCCCGTGCACAAAGCGAGGTCCATACAGAAATGGTTTGTCGAAACCGGTGAGGAAGTACTTGACTGGCTCGCACACAGCCCTGACCTAAACTCCATCGAACACCTTGAGGATGAATTGGAATGCCGACTGCGAGCCAGGCCTAAAGCCAAAACATCAGTTCCCGACCTCACTAATGCTCTGGCGGCTGAATGCTCTTTCGGTTTTTCCCATCCAGACTAGACTGAGAAAAAAAACCCTACTCTACAAATACTTTAAACTAGATTCAAGGAAAACTCATCGCTGTGCAGGTGAGAGAGTGTGTCTGTCCAAAGGGAGAATCGTTAACATTCAAAACAATATCGCTTCTCTTAAAACCAGAATCCTCTCTTTTAGGGAATACAATCGCTAAGAAGTACATGCAGTCCATGGTGGTGGCTGAGGAATATTTCTGGTGATGTCTGCCAGGGCACCAAGCAGCAGCAATATCCATCTAAATAACTCCAAATTGAGGGCACGGATCCAAAAGCATCTACTCTGGAATACCGTAACTGAACACACACATTCCACTGGTGAGTGTTATTCAGTGGGTAGAATCTACAAAGCTTCCAATTGTAGTGGTCAAGACACTAGACTTTTGAGATGCGCCCATTTCCAGCCAGGGTTTCATTAAAATAGGCCAAGGCACAACACTTTATTGCACATTTAATTAAAACTGACGCATTTGGCGAGGTTTAACTTCAATTTCATCAGTACGTAAGTATTCACTGTAAAAGTAGATAAATGTACACCATTCCCAAATATATACGCAGCACTTTGTTTTAAGGATTCATTCATACAAATCTGTTATTGTTTTCTTGCTCGACCGCAAACAGCACCTGTCAAACTCTGTCATAGCATCAGAGGACATGGGAGTAAAACTGATTATACTGGCTAGAACTGTTACTTTAGGCTAGTGTAAAATAATAAAATATACTGACATGGCAGATTCGCACGGAACACAAATTACAGATGCGGTGTTTTGCGCTCGTGCACATACTACGTTACCCGACCTCCCCCTGTAAAAATAATCCCGTCCGAATAGGGCTATACACTAAACCAATTATCTGGCATTCTGGCAGTCAGCTTCAAGTGACGGAGATTCAGATGTGGTGACAGATGTCTACATAGGAACGGGGTGTGTGTGTGTGTGTGTGTGTGTCTTTTACACAGCTATTTTGGTTCAAAGAAGCAGGTGATAACTGCCTCAATTACAGATGATCAGATGTCACATTCCATTAATTCACTTGCCATTCTTACTTACTTGGTAGTCATGACTCAGAATTACCCTGTAATCAACAGGGTATAATTACATCAGCACTGAGAGGACAACAGATTTGCATTTTGTGCAGAGAAAACAATTTCCTTGCATCTCATGAACGGAGAAGAGCTCTTTGAAGGAAGACTTAGGTGATCTTGTGAAATGCTTCTCATTTGAATATTGCGAAATGTTGTTTTGGACAAGGAACAGACAGTCTGCTAAGCTGTCTGCGGTCGGTCCTAGCGCAGAGACATTTAGATGTGCCATTCGTGAACACTAAATGCCAATAGCCCTGGTTACTCTTCTGCCTGAAAAAACTCTGGGTTGCGACAACCTTCGGCAAAACATAGCCTAGATCAATTTGAGAAACCATACGAGATTCAGCACCATTAACTTAATATCCTATGACGAATAGCGATTGAAGTTGTGTTTTCAAAGCACCCGTTACGCTAAACGGTGTCTGCAAACGAAAGCCCCACAAGGTTAAGCTCCACTTAAAGAGAAGAGGCTTGTCATCTGGGGGTGGGATGCTCAAGGCGTTTTCACACACACCTGCTAAACATCCTACGCATGGGGCTAAACAAGAGACGGAATTATTCAAGCCTGAACAAAAAGCCAAAAGATAACTACTGCAGGATTCATTCACTTGATCCTCATCTGGAGCTCCTGTATTGCCTTTTTAATCTGATAAATTACGGGCCTAACTGACGTCTTGGCAATCACAGCAGATTATGAGGACGTCGTTTAATGGTGCTCATGCTAAAAGATAGCCTTCATTAGGCTAAATATCTTGGCTCGAAAAGGTTATTTGTCAATTAACCAGCATGCCGGGAAGGCATGGAGATTAGTGAGAAATTACCAGTTAGAACAGATCTAGCTGGTCTGGACAGCAGAGAAGAAGAAAAAGGTGGCGAGAATAGACATTGGTCTCGCTATAAGGATCTTATGACAGGTTCTCAGGCGCTCTAGTTCTTGGGCGAAACAAGCAAAGAGACATCACTTGGAGTTGACGGCCACTTCACTACCTGGCAGACATATCCCTTCTCCGTTTCTATGCATATTTTTGTCGGTACTTTAACTTTCCTGCGTATAAGTGTCACGTTAACGCTCAGTCAGTAAACACTTCCCACGTGCACTGTTCTGCCAAACTGTGAGAAAGGACACCTCTCTCGATGTCAGGTGAATTCCTTCAAAGAAAAGCTTTGGCAACAGATTACATACAGTGCTGTGGAAAAGTAATTGCCCCCTTACACTCAATAACTGACTGGAACAAAATGTTTCCTGTAGTTGCTGATCAGTCTTTCACATCGCTGTGAAGGAATTTTGGCCCACTCTTGCATGCAGAACTGCTTTAACTAAGCAACATTTGTGGGTTTTCAAGCATGAACTGCTTGTTTCAAGTCCTGCCACAACATCTCAATTGGGATTAGATCTGGACTTTGACTAGGCCTTTCCAAAACTTAAAATGTGCTGCTTTTTAGCCATTTTCATGGAGACTTGTGCGTTTTAGATTGTCCTGCTGCATAACCAGCCTCAGCTCACAAACGGGTGGCCTGACATTCTCCTGAAGAATTCTCTGATAATAGAAGGAACCATGAATTCTGCTCTAAGGCAAGTCGTTCTGAGGCTGCAAAAGCATCCCCAAAAATAGAGAAAAATCTGAAAGGGCACAGCACTGTAGTTTAGTGTGAGACGAATGACAAAACTTGGCGTACAAAAGTACTTCTGAAGGAGTAAAACTGAAGCATTTAACAATGAGTCTCTGCTATTACTTGATCAGCCTTGAACAACAATGTGAACCCACAACTCCCCGATCACATTACAGTCAGCGAGACGGAATACTTCTCCATGGTGAAACAATGTCAACTATGCAGTTTGGGCTGACTGCCGGTCAAACCAAATCAAAAACAGACCGCTGAGGCCTGCAACTCTAGAATACAAAAGGAAACAACTCATTCTGGAAGCAGCACTTGGAAATATACTTTCACAACATTTACGTCATTTAGCAGACGCTCTTATCCAGAGCGACTTACAAATTGGTGCATAACACAACACAATTGTCTCCAAAATGTGCAGGATTTTTTTTGTCTTCGCTATGGAGACCACAGTTGCAATTAGCCACATAAAAAGTAAGATCCAGGAAAGGCCTGTGCACGGTTCAAATGGCAGAACGGACAATAGCTAACAATGGCCGCCCCACAGCTTTACCCACATTCATAAGTCATTCAGCGGACGACGCCTTCTAGGGCATGCTTTTATGACTAGGCAGCAGCTGGCCTTGTTAGGAATAGCAAACAATCCTAGCCAGGGCTTGATGGTATACCAGTAGAGGTATATCATACCTTTGATGCACTCAAAGATCCATTATTAGCATGTTTAAATTACTCTTATACAAATGGTAGACTTTCAGGTACTCAACAGTAAGGTCTGATTTCATTACTACTAAAACAGGACCCAGGTGGTGAGTATAAAGATCCAGTCCATTTAAAAACTGGAGGTCTCTAACACTTCAATGTTGTGATGCGAAAATCCCGGCGAAATGCATAGCATGTATATATATTGTTTACACTACCTTGTAGTTTACCAACAAAATGGGCGGATGGTGAAGTAGACAAACTTGGTATTCACATCTCAAAAAACAAATGAATTTACTACAATCAATTTCAATAGAAAGTTATCAAAAATAGATAAGTATTTACCTCTCCATGGTTGCAGAATCTTATCCATTTGTGGAAGAAAATAAATAAAAATCGCAACTCTTTGGTCCCATCACAGTTTACTTACTAATGGCACTGCCTACTCCAGACGACTCATTTTTTAAAATCACGAGCAACAAATATTACATTTTATTTGGAATGCTATGCCAGGCAGAATTAAGCGTGCCTATTTATATAATGAATGAGTTTGGGGCGCAAAAACTATAACATTTTAAAGCTTTAAAAATGCTCACTAAAAAAGCTTCACTCATACATAAATTATAGTTAAATGGTTCCCCAGTAGATTAAGAAAGGCTCATCCTTTGTTAAAACATTTTTTTATTTTGTTTTAGTATCGCCCTTTCTTAAACAAGCCATACAAAGCTGGTTACAATTTAAGTTTTATCCTCCAGAAAAGACAGAACAAATATTACAATAAATGTTATGGATAAACTCAAAATACACTGATGAATATTTTTTATTTATTTTTAAATCTGTATGTATTTTTTATTGTATTATATTTATTAATGATATTACGAAAAGAAACGCAGGAGTTGTGTCACATATTCCCATATATTTGATAGCTGCACATTTGCTCAATCCAAACTTACAACCAACTGATTGCAGCATTACCACAAAAATGGAGGAGGCAAGTGGAAGGGAGAAGGTAGGGAACTTGTTTGCCTGCCATATATTAAAAGACACAAATTGGCTGAAAGGAACTGGCATAAATAGAAAAAAAATATACCAGTTTCATTTGAGGACAAAAATGTTGACAGCTGCACCATACAGTTGGTTGCAAAATAAAAGGGAAGAGATTTTGATGTACCAATTACATGGCACATGGTTTATGAACTGGTACAAAAAAAAACTACACTTGATTCAACACTTAGAGTTTTTCAATTTAATAAAATTCTTGCCACCAACAGAATGCTATATCTATGGGGCATACAACAATCTCAGCTCTGTAGATTTTGCTGCGAAGAGACAGAATCAATAGATCATTTATTCTGGTATTGCCCCTATGTAGCATGTTTCTTGTACAGGTTCAGGAATGGTTAAAAAAATCACAACATGCACTTAAAATGAACCTTACAAACAGCAGTGTGGGGCGATTTGGAAAACCATAGTCAGTCAATAAATAGTATAATAATACTCGTAGGAAAGGTTTTCATCTTTAGCTCACAATCTGTGGATACTATATGATTTCAGAAAGGTAGAAAACCAAACGAGGGAGGTCTATGGTGACAGGTGGGATGGGCTGCGATTAAAGAGCTTATGTATTATTGTTATGTGACTGCTTTATATAAAAGTACCATGTATGCAAAAAGCTGTCAAAAAAAACTAAAAGATATTTGCTCTCCTGAAGATGAGGGGTGGGGTTAATCATTTTGTATGTATGTATGCATGTATGTATGTATGCATATATACATACACACACACTGCTCAAAAAAATTCAAGGGAACACTAAAATAACACATCCTAGATCTGAATGAATGAAATAATCTTATTAAATACTTTTTTCTTTACATAGTTGAATGTGCTGACAACAAAAATCACACAAAAATAATAAATGGAAATCCAATTTATCAACCCATGGAGGTCTGGATTTGGAGTCACACTCAAACTTAAAGTGGAAAACCACACTACAGGCTGATCCAACTTTGATGTAATGTCCTTAAAACAAGTCAAAATGAGGCTCAGTAGTGTGTGTGGCCTCCACGTGCCTGTATGACCTCTCTACAATGCCTGGGCATGCTCCTGGTGAGGTGGCGGATGGTCTCCTGAGGGATCTCCTCCCAGACCTGGACTAAAGTATCCGCCAACTCCTGGACAGTCTGTGGTGCAACGTGGCGTTGGTGGATGGAGCGAGACATGATGTCCCAGATGTGCTCAATTGGATTCAGGTCTGGGGAACGGGCGGGCCAGTCCATAGCATCAATGCCTTCCTCTTGCAGGAACTGCTGACACACTCCAGCCACATGAGGTCTAGCATTGTCTTGCATTAGGAGGAACCCAGGGCCAACCGCACCAGCATATGGTCTCACAAGGGGTCTGAGGATCTCATCTCGGTACCTAATGGCAGTCAGGCTACCTCTGGCGAGCACATGGAGGGCTGTGCGGCCCCCAAAGAAATGCCACCCCACACCATGACTGACCCACCGCCAAACCGGTCATGCTGGAGGATGTTGCAGGCAGCAGAACGTTCTCCACGGCGTCTCCAGACTCTGTCACATGTGCTCAGTGTGAACCTGCTTTCATCTGTGAAGAGCACAGGGCGCCAGTGGCGAATTTGCCAATCTTGGTGTTCTCTGGCAAATGCCAAACGTCCTGCACGGTGTTGGGCTGTAAGCACAACCCCCACCTGTGGACGTCGGGCCCTCATACCACCCTCATGGAGTCTGTTTCTCACCGTTTGAGCAGACACATGCACATTTGTGGCCTGCTGGAGGTCATTTTGCAGAGCTCCGCCTGCTCCTCCTTGCACAAAGGCGGAGGTAGCGGTCCTGCTGCTGGGTTGTTGCCCCCCTACGGCCTCCTCCACGTCTCCTGATGTACTGGCCTGTCTCCTGGTAGCGCCTCCATGCTCTGGACACTACGCTGACAGACACAGCAAACCTTCTTGCCACAGCTCGCATTGATGTGCCATCCTGGATGAGCTGCACTACCTGAGCCACTTGTGTGGGTTGTAGACTCCGTCTCATGCTACCACTAGAGTGAAAGCACCGCCAGCATTCAAAAGTGACCAAAACATCAGCCAGGAAGCATAGGAACTGAGAAGTGGTCTGTGGTCACCACCTGCAGAACCACTCCTTTATTGTGGGTGTCTTGCTAATTGCCTATAATTTCCACCTGTTGTTTATTCCATTTGCACAACAGCATGTGAAATTTATTGTCAATCAGTGTTGCTTCCTAAGTGGACAGTTTGATTTCACAGAAGTGTGATTGACTTGGAGTTACATTGTGGTGTTTAAGTGTTCCCTTTATTTTTTTGAGCAGTAATACATACATACATACATACATACATACATACATACATACATACATACATACATACATACATACATACATACATACATACCGCTTCTCAACATCTGATAAACAGCAGCAGATGACAGACTCATCTGACCGAATGCCTGCATAACCTTGCATAACCATGCATAACCATGACATCACTACCAGCAGCATATCTTTAGAAACACACTCCTATGTGGTTACATTAAACCCAAAAGAGTACTGCCTTCGCACACACTGCCAAGATTAGAAGCCCACAGCCCAGGAATTCTCTTTGAAGGAGCACTACTTTCATTCTGGTCTAACTCCCTTCAGAAAGAGTCGGAGGATGAGAAAAAAAAAAACTGCCTCATCACTCATTAGCATTTTGCTATTTTTCCGTGGCATATCGTTATGCCATATTCCCCACTATCATCTTATTAGCGTCTGCTCTGATACAGGATGACTCATACAAAACGTGTGCATTGGCGAACTGCTTCGAGAAAAGGAGAGTTGCCGGGGTCCATAGATCCAAATCTAGAACGACAACAGCTGATGAACGTGAGTGTAAATAAATGAAGGTTGTGAGAGGGAGAGGGAGGAGAGTTGAGAGAAAAGGACCGGTTTGAATACTAATCTTCGTACACTTCCTTGGGCATCAGTCAAAACCGGCTGCGAGACGCATATTATGACTACATTAAAAAGTCACGGACGTGAACAGGGGATCTGTTTACGCATAACACGGAGGCCAAGGACGTAAGCTACCTTGTCACTGAAACAGGACAAACCTTGACAGTGTTTACTTGAGGTTAATTCCTCAATTAAATATTTGATTTAAAAAACAAAAGCACATCATAAAATGACATTATCGACATCCCCCCCCGAGGGAGACTTCTCTTCCTGAACCTCTTCTATTGCGTTTCTTGGACGATAGCCAACAAGGCTGTGTTTGGAAATCAAACTGAATCAGCAGGAGCCATGTCACAGCAGTCACCCCTGGAAAGATCATGGTTGGCCTTTTCATAGTGCTGGAGCACAGTGGGGCCCTGTCTCCATCTGGGCCTATTCAAGCTCATCCACTCTCCCAGGAGCTTCAGGGAAGTACGCTCTCAGGCGCTCACTTAGACAACTCATACTAGATGAATGAAGTAGTACTGTACACTAGGCCTATGAATGAAGTAGTACTGTACAAGACTGGTGCTGTGATGACGGAGAAAGCCCCGAATTCCTATTTCAGTGTCAAAGACCAGGAAGAGCCACACCTTTCCACATACTACTGGCCACAAAAATGTATTCGAAATTAAGTAGCCCAACTCTCAAACCTAATAACAGCCTCCTTCAAGGCCAACACCCCTTCCCCCCACTGCAAGACTGCATGTTTTCAACTTTCATCTCCACATCCACACTTCTCTCCTCTTCCCCTATCATCATTCCCCCCTAGCAGAGGGGAAAGAGAGAAAGAGACACGGAAAAAAAGAGAAGGCAGGGGTGGCGTGTCTGCTCTGGTTAAACATCAAACATGCCACTCACACGCAGACACTGATGGATGCACACGCACACGCACCCTAGAAGCCAGACAGGGGCTTGGCTTATGCCATGGCTCAGCTTTCAGTCTGGGTAAGAGCAGAGAGAAGCAACGTCTGTCATGACTTGAGGATCTCTCCAAGGCAGACCCTCTGACAATCAGGGTTTCATCAGCAAATGAGGCACAGCCTTAGTCTACATTCAATGCAACTAAAGTGTATTCACTGTGAGGGTACAATGTACTCTTGACAAAAAGCATAAAGCGGGACAAACCCGGACTGACAAAAATGTCCGGCAAATGCGAACGGCCTACATTTGGATTTATTCCGACAGTTTGCTATGCATGTGCTCCTGAAAAAAAAGAAGAAGGTAATAGCTTGAGGTAGTGTAATGCTGAACGGAAATGAAATGTGCTCCATCAGCTCCATCATCTCCTTTAAAAATGACCTCTCGCCAGCACAAAGAACGGACCACTGGCGCACACAGACTGCGGTGCTCTCATCTCTGTGCAGATCCACTGATCACAGGCAGGCTCTACGGCCGGCATATAAATAGCCAGACGATCATCAGGTATTCCTCACAGGGTTGCCAGCACACAGCCTTACCGGAGATACTACCTCACTTAGTACATTCTGCCATCCACTCTGCCCCGCTGCTCTCTGCACAGCCAAATACACACATACGAGCCCCTGAAAATACACAAAAGATCTGCCAGTGCAGAGCCAGGCTTTATGTACCTTGGCTATTGAGAAATGGAGTGAGGCCTAATAAAGATTCAACCGCAACCACCCAGAAAATCTGTTAGCATAGACTGAGCAAGCTTTCTCACTGCATCCTCTCTCTTATCAAAAAAGGCAGCTTTGTATACTGAAAGCGACCACATTCAAAACAAAATTGCTCCCACTAAACACAAGGCCTGGTCATCTTTTGTGTGACAAGCTACCCAAATATAACTCATTAACCCAGACCAAACATTAGAGACTTATTTTAGGTTTCTGACACACATCAAATCAAAGTTTGTCACGTGCGCCGAATACAACACGTGCGCCGAATACACCTTACAGTGAAATGCTTACTTACAGGCTCTAACCAATAGTGCGAAAAAAAAGTGTGTGTGTGTGTGTAGGTAAGTAAAGAAATAAAACAACAGTAAAAAGACATTTGAAAATAACAGTAGCAAGGCTATATACAGACACCGGTTAGTCAGGCTTGTTGAGGTAGTATGTACATGTAGGTATGGTTAAAGTGACTATGCATATATGATAAACAGAGAGTAGCAGTAGCATAAAGAGGGTTTGGCAGGTGGTGGGACACAATGCAGAGTAGCCAATGTGCGGGAGCACTGGTTGGTCGGGCCAATTGAGGTAGTATGTACATGAATGTATAGTTAAAGTGACTATGCATATATGATAAACAGAGAGTAGCAGGGGGGGAGCACACAATGCAAATAGTCCAGGTAACCATTTGGTTACCTGTTCAGGAGTCTTATGGCTTGGGGGTAAAAACTGTTGAGAAGCCTTTTTGTCCTAGACTTGGCACTCCGGTACCGCTTGCCATGTAGTAGTAGAGAGAACAGTCTATGACTGGGGTGGCTGGGGTCTTTCACAATTTTTAGGGCCTTCCTCTGACACCGCCTGGTGTAGAGGTTCTGGATGGCAGGCAGCTTAGCCCCAGTGATGTACTGGGCCGTACGCACTACCCTCTGTAGTGCCTTGCGGTCAGAGGCCGAGCAATTGCCGTACCAGGCAGTGATGCAACCGGTCAGGATGCTCTCGATGTTGCAGCTGTAGAACCTTTTGAGGATCTCAGGACCCATGCCAAATCTTTTTAGTTTTCTGAGGGGGAATAGGCTTTGTCGTGCCCTCTTCACGACTGTCTTGTTGTGTTTGGACCATTCTAGTTTGTTGTTGTTGTGGACACCAAGGAATTTGAAGCTCTCAACCTGCTCCACTACAGCCCCGTCGATGAGAATGGGGACATGCTCAGTGCTCCTTTTCCTGTAGTCCACAATCATCTCCTTAGTCTTGGTTACGTTGAGGGATAGGTTGTTATTCTGCCACCACCCGGCCAGGTCTCTGACCTCCTCCCTATAGGCTGTCTCGTCGTTGATCAGGCCTACCACTGTTGTGTCGTCAGCAAACTTAATGATGGTGTTGGAGTCGTGCCTGGCCATGCAGTCGTGGGTGAACAGGGAGTACAGGAGGGGACTGAGCACGCACCCCTGTGGAGCTCCAGTGTTGAGGATCAGCGTGGCAGATGTGTTGCTACCTACCCTCACCACCTGGGGGCGGCCCGTCAGGAAGTCCAGGATCCAGTTGCAGAGGGAGGTGTTTAGTCCCAGGTTCCTTAGCTTAGTGATGAGCTTTGAGGGTACCATGGTGTTGAACGCTTACACAGAGTTTCTTGTGTGGAGGTCTGGGATGGGGAAATGGTGAGGGTTAAGTAAGGCTGCTCAGGGAAGGATATGTCAGTTTGACCATAAAATCCACTTTGGACTGATAAAGGTGTTTGGCTTGAGGTCACAAGCTTCTCCATGCAGTAGCTTTGTAGCAATGTCAATGGATAGTAAACATAGCATCTGACTTTGATGGGCAGCCCCCAGGTGGTGAGGGTAGGCATCAACACTCAAAGTTCTACAGCTCCACCAATCGAGACCATCCTGACCGGTTGCATCACCGCTTGGTATGGCAACTGCTCGACATCCAACCACAAAGCGCTAGAGGGTAGTGCGTACAGCCCAGTACATCACTGGGGCCAAGCGTCCTGCCATCCAGGAACTCTATTCCAGGCGGTGTCAGAGGAAGGCCCTAAAAGAATTGTCAAAGACTCCAGTCACCTCAGTCATAGACTGTTCTCTGCACATCAAGCGGTACCGGAGCACCAGTCTAAGTCCAAAAGGCTCCTTAACAGCTTCTACCCCCAAGCCATAAGACTGCTAAACAGTTCATCAAATGTCTACCTGGGTAATTTGCATTGACCCCTTTTTTTTTGCTGCTGCTACTCGCTGTATATTATCTATGCATAGTCACTTTACCCCTACCTACATGTACATATTACTTCAACTAACCTGTACCCCCGCACATTGACTCACATCGTCTCATTATTGTGTTACTTTTCTGACTTTAGTTTATTTATAGAAAATATTTTATTCTTTTTGAAAATGTTGCATTTTTGGTTAAAGGCTTATAAGTAAGCATTTCACAGTAAGGGCTACACCGGTTGTATTCGGCACGTGACAAATTAAATGTTATTTGATTTGACAGCACAGAGAGAGATATGGGAGGGGCAGGGACAGACAAAGAAAAATACAGGAAGGCCTATGTGGGTTGTTTCACATATTCCTCCACAAAAATGGCCAATATAAATGTGTTGGTTTGTGTAATCCCAATGTACAGTGATAAGCATTGTCTACATCCACAGCTGTACAGTGTTTCTATGTACTCAGTGAATGTGCCTTTGTTTCTGCCCTCTGTGCCCTCCATACTATTTTCCCTTCTCAAAATGGCCATTGTTTGATGACTCCAAAGTTATGCGCATAACTCTCAGCTCCACTGACTTATAAATCGCTAATATGACTTAAATGGCACCGATGCAGTCCTCTCGGCCAACGCAGGAGTGAGGTGTTCTAGTCGGTCAGGGGGGCGTGTTGCTCAGCCTCAATAGGAGGTGGTTCTGGCAACGGTCCAAATAGCCAATAGTTTTCTATTGACGTTTATTTCTCTGTTGTCCTGTTGCTCGGAGTGTGCTGCAGCAGCCCGACCCGAGCAGCTCAGAGTACAAACCTCTCACTACGGTGTTTGTGTGAGTACATATCCTTACATAATACTTACAACTGCTGTACCAACTACAATGATGTCATTGTTGTACACTGTAACGATCACGTAAATCCATCGGCAATTATGGAACAAACATAGCCCGAGGTCAGGAAGCAGTTGACAAAGCAGCCTGTTTTAACAAGTAAAGTGGCAAATGGCTCCTGGAAATGTACTGTAGGCTAGGTACGTGTAACTCCACACCATTGAGCGGTGTACTTACTGCTCAGGTCTTTCCAGGACTTTGTTAACACACTTGTTCAAATATGATTCCACTCCATTTATCCAGGGTGAGGGCAAGTTCACACTCTAGAATCCACCTCTCGGGCTTTTGGGGAGAGACCATGGAGCCTGACTCACTTCAGCAGTGCCTGGGTGACAGCCGCGGTCGATGCCTGGGTTTGAGCCCAAGTCATTGCCTCCAGTAAAAAAAACACAAAATGGGGCCCCTTCCGTGACACCAACCTGGCTTTAGGAAACCAGCCGATTGCCTCTTGGCAGTGCTGCAGAGGAGTTTGTCTTCGGACATTGTGTGTCAGGGTCCTAGTGTGTGTCAGGGTCCTAGTGCGTGTCAGGGTCCTAGTGTGTGTCAGGGTCCTAGTGTGTGTCAGGGTCCTAGTGTGGAGGCAGTGACTCAAAGGTTTGTAATGCTTCACGTGACCAACCTTGGGTGGGGAGACTGAGGAATGGGCTGACCGTCTCCCCTTTCAATTCACACAACACTGAGAATTTTTTTTTTTTTTTTTTTTTGAAAACACATTACACTTGAAAACAGCCTGCACTTGGGTGTTAAAGTTTGAAATGCGTAACCCTACTTTCACTGTTCTCTTCTTATTTCAGACACACGGCCTTAGTCGCAATCCTTTTGTAACCATTAAATCAGTACAGAAAGTTCAAAGGTGTGCGGTTTCGCAACGCTAGCTCAGCAGTAGACCTGTCAAATAGCTTTGAAATCACTCACCCATGTCCAGCGTTTACACCCTAAAAAGACCTTGCTGCCTTACTTCCTCACGTTCTCGGAGGCCAAAGTCCTCCCTCTCTTATTTAATACATATCCTCCTTGGTGTTTCTCGTTAACAGCTTTCTGTCACTCGTTCAGCGACCTTGTAGTAATCCAAGTCAGACTGCTAGCCTGCTTTTGGCTATGGTCACATGATAGATCATCCGTTTGTACCTTTGGAACGATTTGCTTGTATCAGGTGAGACCAGTGAAAATCCTGCCTGTTAATAAGGGACATTGGTGGTGAAATTTCCATAGGTTGATTTTGTCAGGTCACAACAAATAAGCACCGTGACAGACATTTTAAGCATCCTAAATGAACAGCTATTACCCTCAGCTACACACCGGGATCAATTACCCTGGACCACATTCAAGGGGGCCTCGATGTCATTGGCCAGAATCCCACGTTGGGCATCTGTCCATTGGGATACCATGTGGACACAGCCGCACCCTTATGACAGCTGCCCCCTCAAATTAGAATGAGGACGTGAGGTTGTGGGGGGAATTTTAAAAAAAAAAAGTTTTTTTTTTTTTTATATATAGAAAATAAAAATAAGAAAAAAATAACAAAAATAAAATGGCAACATCCCTAGTGTTAAACCCAATCAATTGTATCCCCGTCACACTAGCCTTCAGATGACTAATATCCAATGCAACACAGACACAATGTAACACTGGCCAAAAGAACAATAGCCTAGCCTACATCTCAAACAAATACAGACAAAAATGGAACAGGTACACCAGCAAGCCAAACAAATAGGCTAGCCTCTACTAAATGCTAAAAGCATGAGAATAATCCTCCCTTACAAAGAAAGAGATGTGCTACGATTAGCCTACGACAGTGCTTTTAGTTGGCTACCTTAAATCATAGCAATAACTGCAGAGCAACCACTATCATAAACAAGGTGTAGGTCTAGACTGCTGTGTGTTTGGCAACTATTGCAGTTTGCTGAAGGTTATCCCATAGACAGGGAGTCTATCCCCAGTCAGCTGACAAATTAAACCCTTCAGTGCGTAAAATTAAACCTCCGGGGAAATGGCAGTGATTGTGAAAGTGTTGTCTTGTTCATCAGCGGAGGACAGCGCAAATCCCACTGAATGGCTGTTTAATGGTATGTGTTGGAGGAGAAACGTTCCCAGAAAGCGATGCGAGCAAGATGACTTCATTGCTACGATAAACCCATATTGTTACTCTTCAACCGACAGACAAGTTTTCAATTGCGTAATTACTCAAAAAAACTTGTGAAACAGCTAAAAGAATAGACCTCAATAGCTACATCGTATGGTATCAGGGCAGGAACCGAGCAAGACCTGCACACAACAAAAGCAATGTGAATTTAGGCCAATATTATTTCAACTAGGCTAAAATCTGCCTCCATAGACAACTGCAACTCAATAGATTTGACCTGAGTTTTCACATTCATAAGACACAGTGGTTTACAGTAGAGTCTGATGACTAGGTTTGGTCAGGAGGAGTTATGGGGCTTTTTATAGCTGGGCTGGAAGTTGCAAAATGAAGCTTGAAAAAGGCAAGTCATACATGGGAGGATGGTTGACTAAAACACACAGGTCTCTTCAAATCCACCAATGTGTGAGGGTTTCACTGGATTCCCTCTCTAGGTATTAGGTTACACTAGATTAGCTGATCCTGAAATCAGTAAGCAGAGCTTAATGTATTTGGCGTCGCGCATGTGGACAGGTCAGGGGGTCCGATGGTTTTAACTCCCATAAGTCCGTCAAATGATGGCGAGACATAAGCACTGGTGTCATCGTACATAATCCAACTCCGGTTTCGTAGAGAAAACGAAAACAAAATCAGAGGAATAAACACTCTGAAACTGTACAATAAAGCCGGTTGCTAGGATACTACTTGCCATGGCAAAGGGAAGGCTGAAGCGTTTAGAAAATGGAACAGGGCAGACTTTTAGCACTAGCCCGCATCACATGGCCAGGGGCTGTGGAGAACAAACATTGAACCATTTCATATCCGAGAGGTCCATACAAACGCCACTCATCAAGAAGTGGTACCTTTCAAGGCTACAGTTTATTCATGTTAATATCCAGCAGTGGAACTGGTTAACCTCTTTTAACAAGAGTATCAGTGATAATTGCTAGAAAAAGGGTAGGCTAGAACATCAAAACTAGATCTAATGTAATAGGCTAATATTACATCGGTTTATCCACAGATGCGCCATCACACGCCAAGTCTTCTCCAGGGACATAACTCCAGGGACATAACTCCGGCATTTCATTTCTCCATCGCCTCAAGGAGTGAGAAAGCACCCCTTTATTACAGAGGTGATCTGGCTGAATGGAATCAATAGAAACTTCATGGAGGTACAAACACCACAGATTGATTCTACACAGCAAGAAAAAAAAAATGGAAGTATTTTGATGACAACGCAAGTTGTACTACTTAAGGCCGTGCTGCAGCAATACGAAGATGGACTTTTTATTGGTGCACGAAGGCGATGCAAAACCCAAAGCCTGGAAGAGGTATCAGACATCCTCACCGTCGCCGTCTTAAATCTTAACAATGACTGAATCAGCTCAATCAAACCTTAGTCATCACCTATTTACCCCGGTGGAACTGTTTTGGATGACACGGGTCACAGCACCATGAATATTAAACATGGCTTTAGCATGGTTTGCAGTTCCTTAAAAATCCAGACTCAAACTTGTAGAGGAGTCAGCAGAAGGAGAGTTGCTGTCGTTGCCGTCGTATTTCAGAGCTATTAACGTCGCCAAAAGATGACAATAACATAAACACAAAAATGTGTTATGATCCAGACACACGGTCTACACTGCTGCTGGGGTTGGCATAAGTCATAAAAAGGCAGGAGTGACACAGATTCACAGTTCGAGGTGCTAAAACATGGTCTGAATCACACCGTCCGACTTGTGAGTGACACATTGTGGCAGGTGCTCCTCAAAACAAATCATAGAAGATGAGATGGAATATTTTTTTTACATATCAACCGTCTCTATTAGACAATGGTTTGCAATTACAATCCAACGAAAGGGGGTTGGGGAGGGTTTCAATTCCATTGCCTTTGACTAGCATGCTAACACTATGCTAAAGCTACGTGACGCATGCTGCCTCGATAAACTTAGGAGGCATTACAGGCAGAGAGCCATGAAGGCTCACTGTGGACACACTACACCCTAATGTAGAAGGCCATTCCAATAGCTCAGGAGGTTACGGGCATAATAAAAACTTCAGAGGGTAACTAAATAAACAGCGAGACCATTGTAATCCAAAACGGTTCCATGTTCCTTCTGGACCCATGTAATTCTGGTAGCCACACTCCCCTCCTTCCCCACCTAATCATGTTAGCTATATTCAATGCAGCACAAAATATTGCCCTTCAGCTCAATCAAAAGGTGACGAGTTTGAATCTCATCACAGACAACTTTAGCATTTTAGCTAATTAGGTATTTTTAACTACTTTTTAGCTACTTTGCAAGTTAGCTAACCCTTCCCCTGACCTTTTCACCTGTGAGTTCCAAATATCTCTAACGGTTGCCCCAGCGTTTTTTTTTTATACGTGATGTCAGAATGCCCTCACTGTTCCAAAATGTGATTGTTACGCAACAGGAACGTTAACCCGCGCCGCCTTCAAACCAAGGTACGCTGCCGGCTAATTATCTATATGCTGTTTCATCTTATCAATTTCAAATGATTTTCTAACAGTTTGAATGGAGGCGTGTTCCGACTCCTCATTCATTCACATAGAAGACCATTTAAACTGTTACGGACAATTTACATTTGAGGCATTACTGAGCCGGACAAACATCTCTCTTCGACGACAGCCCAAGCACTTTTCCAGTGTTTCCCCAGATCAAGTATGCAGACATCCTCAGTCAGAACAAAACATGCACAAACTCTTTCCCCCTGGCACATTTTCCAGCTGGTGCTTCCATTGCCTTCATTGTGGTTTTCCTTAATAATAATAATTACAAAAACAACATTGGACATGTGTGCATTCCTATCAAGATGATATAGAGAAACTATGATATACAGAAACTATAATGATAATGTATTAAGGCACTCGTGTTGTTTCTACTGTAGCACACCGTATGTACAGTTGAAGTTGGAAGTTTACATACACCTTAGCCAAATACATTTAAACTCAGTTTCACAATCTCTGACATTTAATCCTAGTAAAAATTCCCTGTCTTAGGTCAGTTAGGATCACCACTTTATTTTAATAATGTGAAACGTCAGAATAATAGTAGAGAGAATGATTTATTTCAGCTTTTATTTCTTTCATCACATTCCCAGTGGGTCAGAAGTTTACATATACTAATTGAGTGTTTGGTAGCATTGCCTTTAAATTGTTTAACTTGGGTCAAAATGTTTCAGGTAGCCTTCCACAAGCTCCCCACAATAACTTGGGTGGATTTTGGCCCATTCCTCCTGACAGAGCTGTGTAACTGAGTCAGGTTTGTAGGCCTCCTTGCTCACACACTTTTTCAGTTCTGCCCACAAATTTTCTATAGGATTGAGGTTAGGGCTTTGTGATGGCCACTCCAATACCTTGACTTTGTTGTCCTTAAGCGTTTTGCCACAACTTTGGAAGTATGCTTGGGGTCATTGTCCATTTGGAAGACCCATTTGCAACCAAGCTTTAAGTTCCTGACTGATGTCTTGAGATGTTGCTTCAATATATCCACATAATTTTCCTCCCTCATGATGCCATCTATTTTGTTAAGTGCACCAGTCCCTCCTGACTGATGGTCATTATGGCTACTGTTCCTAGGTCATTGAAAATAAGAATTTGTTCTTAACTGACTTGCCTAGTTAAATAAAGGTAAAATAAAAAATAAAAACATTTGGCCCAAATCTGACTGCTCTGAGAGCGATATGAGATTTGTTCAGAGTAAAAAGAGTGATTGGCCTTTGGAGGAGTAGTGACCAGAAATCCACAGAGGGTTTGGAGTAATACTGAGACATTTTGGAGTAATGACCAGTAATACTGAGAGGGTCTAGAGGGGAGGTGCCTGCTCTTTTTTGTAGTTTTACAAAGTTTGCATCGATTTAATGAAAATAAACCCCAGTTTAACAGTTGATAGTGTTTTCAAGCTTCTAGTGAACACTAATTCAATACTAGAGTAAAAATGAGGGAGAAGTTGCAGTTTTTCTAGTGGCTCCCATTTTGGCTGTAGTGTTTCCAAGTGCATGGCCGAGAGAGCACGTTATTTTTATTTAATAAGAATTTGTTCTTTAACTGACTTGCCTAGTTAAATAAAAGGTTACTTCTTTTTTTTTTATGTAGAGTAAGCAACTTTAGAGGAGGACATCATGTTCCTCCCTGTATTCCATTTCATGATGTGGTCTTGCCTTTTGGTTGAAACTGCAATGGCCAAACTCTCTTCACCTGATGGACAATCTGTTGGCAGATTCCGTTCATGCTCTTTGCAGGTAAACTCCCACGACCTGATGGCTTTTAAGTAGGCCAGGACAAAGCTTCCTGTAATTCCATAGGGAACGTTAGTGACTCATTCTAAGGTAGCCTTTTTCTCCCTGGTGAGTGGGACTGAGGTTAAAAAAAAAAAAAAAAAAAAAAAAAATCCTCTCGTTTGTAAAATGTGCGATCCCAGAGAGATTAGAGACAAAGAAATTACAGGCTCCATGAAATGCAGGTGGTTGTGAAAACGTCCATCGATTTTTCCACCAGAGGTGGTATAAAAGCAGAAAGCAAACAAGCAGTGTGTCAAAATGGACGAAACAGCTGTGAAAAAGAGTGAGACAAAATCCATTCTCCCACAGCTGCACTGTTGTAGAGGACAATTTCAGTGATAGCGACAGGACACGACAAGTGTTCATATTGACCTTTGGAACAAAATTGGTTTACTGTCCCCATCCAAACATAAATGTGCTACAATACTGAAATGAAACAGATGAAAGCTGATCATTAGAAACAAGGGGGTGCTGTTTAGAGGGACCAACTGGTTTTTCAGGTGGTTGGGTTCTGAAGCAGTTATTCCTAGTGACTGCTTACAACTGATCCAGCTGGCTAAGCGGTCTGAGGTAAACTCAGCAAAAAAAGAAACGTCCCTTTTTCAGGACCCTGTCTTTCAAAGATCATTTGTAAAAATACAAATATCTTCACAGATCTTCATTGTAAAGGGTTTAAACACTGTTTCCCATGCTTGTTCAATGAACCATAAAAAATGAATGAACATGCACCTGTGGAACAGTCATTAAGACACTAACAGCTTACAGATGGTAGGCAATTAAGGTCACAGTTATGAAAACTTAGGATCCTAAAGAGGCCTTTCTACTGACTCTGAAAAACACCGAAAGAAAGATGCCCAGGGTCCCTGCTCATCTGCGTGAACATGCCTTAGGCATGCTGCCTCTGCAGATGTGGCCAGGGCAATAAATTGCAATGTCTGTACTCTGAGACGCCTAAGACAGCGCTACAGGGAGACAGGACGGACAGCTGATCGTCCTCGCGGTGGCAGACCACGTGTAACAACATCTGCACAGGATCAGTACATGCAAACATCACACCTGCGGGACAGGTACAGGATGGCAACAACAACTGCCCGAGTTACACCAGGAATGCACAATCCCTCCATCAGTGCTCATACTGTCCGCAATAGGCTGAGAGAGGCTGGACTGAGGGCTTGTAGACCTGATGTAAGGCAGGTCCTCACCAGACATCACCAGCAACAACGTCGCCTATGGGCACAAACCCACCGTCGCTGAACCAGACAGGACTTGCAAAAAAAGTGCACTGCACTGACCAGTCGCGGTTTTGTCTCACCAGGGGTGGTCAGATTCGCGTTCATCCTCGAAGGAATGAGCGTTACACCAAGGCCTGTACTCTGGAGTGGGATTGATTTGGAGGTGGAGGATCCGTCATGGTCTGGGGCGTCACAGCATCATCGGACTGAACTTGTTGTCATTGCAGGCAATCTCAGTGCTGTGCGTTATAGGAAAGACATCCTCCTCCCTCATGTGGTACCCTTCCTGTGGGCTCATCCTGACATGACCCTCCAGCATAACAATGCCACCAGCCATACTGCTCATTCTGTGCGTGATTTCCTGCAAGACAGGAATATCAGTGTTCTGCTATGGCCAGCGAAGACACCGGATCTCAATCCCATTGAGCACGTCTGGGACCTGTTGGATCGGAGGGTGAGGGCAAAGGCCATTCCCCACAGAAATGTCCGGGAACTTACAGGTGTCTTGGTGGAAGAGTGGGGTAACATCTCACAGCAAGAACTGTCAAATCTGGTGCAGTCCATGAGGAGATGCACTGCAGTACTTAATGCAGCTGGTGGCCACACCAGATACTGACTTACTTTTGATTTTGACCGCCCCCCCCCCCCCCCCCCCCCCCCCCCCTTTGTTCAGGGACACATTATTCCATTTGTTAGTCACATGTCTGTGGAACTTGTTCAGTTTATATGTCTCAGTTGCTTAATCTTATGTTCATACAAATATTTACACATGTTAAGTTTGCTGAAAATAAACGCAGTTGACAGTGAGTGGACGTTTATTTTTTTTTGCTGAGTTTAGATGCTGCTGTACACACCTCCAGGGGATCTCTGGATGATACAGTTTGATATGGTTGCAGAGGTGACTTTATTTTTCCTCAACATGCACTATGATGAGCAAGCAGCACCATCAAAAGAGACACACCAGTGACACAGCAGAGGAGCAGCGAGGCCCGCTGTTAGTGTGTGCGTGTGCTTGAGTACAACGTCAAAACAACTACTCACTATATTGTTTGATTGATAGGCCCATATTGCAATAGTTATCAATGGACCACACCTTGTTACACAATTGGTGGGCTACGTCAGCCGTCTGACACGAATGGTGGTAATCTAATCGTATTAAAACGAGAAGCGATTAGCCAGGAGACACTGTATCAATTTAATTGATTAAAGGGATGACGAATTAGGCCTACTCGGTTGAGAGGATTTTTCATTTGTAGACCAGCTTTGTCTGCTTGGGGAAAAAATGGAGTGGTTAAGCTACAAGTTTCGCAACACTGACGCAGCCAAGCTGGAAATAGTGTTGAATGAATTTAACTTTCAATAAGCAAGGCCTATGTAACGTTATTATTCGGTTGACAATCCAAAAACATTCAGTAATGCGCGAGGTAAAGCTAACCAATTCTCCAACCGCTTCATAAATGTAAAGAATATTAGTAGGTCTAAGAAAATGTTACAATAATGCAACAATCTCTAGTGAATTAAAAGTCTCTGACGTTCTGATTTTAAAAGACAGCATTCAAATCAGGTTATTTCAGCTAGCACGCTACGATGTAGCTCTCGAAAACTAGGCGGTGTTCTGATCAAGGGCTAGCTACAACGTAGCGAAGCTCACCACTTCCTACAGAAAACATGCTTCAGTAACAAGTCAACGCCAAGGAGATAGAAACCAATTTAAATTCCCGACTTTTACCTGGTCTAGCGGAAGATTGATTATCTCGCTTATGGGCTGCAGTAAATTGGAGCCAGTGCAGGACGATGTCGTTTCGGTAGCCATGATTGAATCCGTGCTCCCCTTCACCGTCGCAGATTCACTCTCCTCCGCCGATAAAGTGCTTTTGCTGCTGCGAAGGAGTACCAGGCTGGATGGTTGTCTTCTGCGTTACAACACCACCAAAAGCCACAGTACCAACGACAACAAAGACAGTATGGGCGGAGGGATATATTCCCCGCCCCCCATGACATCTCTGGGCCTATGGTGTGGGGAAAGTGTTATTAAGTGACCAATCAGATTTATGTGTGTGGAGCAGAAACGATGATGTACATTTTTTCAAACGAATCAAATGATGCCGATATCTCATGTGGACTCCTCCCATGCACATATGTGGCATTCCACTTGGAGAAGAGAATATGCATGTTTTTATCCTTTTCCCTTCTAAAAGTATAATGGATGTATATTATAGTCGTTGGGGTCGGTAATGCAACACATATTGGATACCAACCGCCGTTAAACTCCGAAGAAAAAGATGAGAAATTGTGCTTTCTAAACAACTCGGAACCTTCAAGTAAAAATGTGCGAACCATTTTTGCATAGAGCTTCTTATAGGTTTATTCCGATACTTTGCAAACATGACACTCGGAGTTCATTGGTCCTTTCAAGACAACTTGGAAGTTCCCGGAGTTGTCTTGAAAGCGGCCCATTTTTCTATGAGTTTCCAAGTGTGACATTTCCGAGTCTTGAGTTGTTTTGAGTACAGCGTTCCATTTTCTGCCTTCAGGATGAACGTTCAGCAGAGCAATTTTACAAAAATGATTAAAATGTCTTACAGTATCAGGAAAATGTTTTTACTGTGTATCTTCTGCTTCCCCTCTGTTGTTGTCCCATTGAGCTTGGTTTAATTTTTGGATGACCATATGAATCTATTACCTGCCAAAACTGGTTTCATTTACTTATTTGCAATCTGTTTTGTCTCCAGGATGAAAGCAGGCTAAATTGAACATTTCAACTGCTACTGCTTTATTTGAGTGTAAACTACAGATCCAGTGTGTGATTTCCATCTGGTGGCCATTTTCAGACAAAAAAACCAACAAATCAATACATTGCAACAATGCTGACAAATATGCCTGCATTGCACATCACATATGGCACATTCACCTTATATACCATAATTAAATTGCATTCTGCCCAGTGATGCTCTCCCCATAAACTGTGTAAGAGTTTATAATTGGACCCTCACTGAAATCAACAATATCGTCCAACGGGGTTATCACAAATTTGTTTCTGATGAATTGTACGTAATCTGAACTATTATTTTGGGTTGACAAGGTGATATGGGTATTTCTATATTTTTTTCACCAGTTCAAGCAGGATTGAAATGACCATAATGGACTCTCTGGTAGCACTTATTAATATGCTACCAGAGATACATATTAAAAAGGCAATTACAACCTTAAGTATAACCTATGAATTATTTATTTCTCCACTTTCCTCTGTACTAGTGGATACATGTCCAACTGACAGTTAGCAACAGGAACGATTGACATTTGACAAGGAAGTATGTCATGCTGCTTGTACAGACGGCACCCCCTCTTCCTCCATACACAGCCCTATGAGACACACTCATTTGTAGCAGCACGCCAGTTGCCATGACACAGTTTTCTCCACTGAGATGAGCAGAGAAAAATCCCCTTGACTGTGGTGTTTTGACAGGCATGATGGACGGTTGCAAGCAGAAGGGATGATTTTAAGTGGTCTCCGGGTTCATTCTTCTCTTAATATCTTAAGACATTTTGAGTTTTCAACTGAAATCTGTCATAGTGAGATCCTCATTGGTATAGTGTAGTTCTTTTTCATTCAACTTGGCAAATGGTAGTTCCACAATTATAAATATTGCACTGTAGCTCAAGCGCTAAGCAAATTACGAGACTTAATAGATTAGTGCTATGATATCTAAGACAAGACATTTAACATGATGCTACTGTATATCCTGTTGTCTAGTCCCCTTACCCCTATACATATATACCTCCATCACTCCAGTATCCCTGCACATTGTAAATATGGTATTGGAATACTTTTTAAATCTTTCCTGTGTATAGTATGCTTACTTCCTTTATTGTGATTTCATATTTCTTATTTCTCTTTTTTTCTAGTAATACATAGTTATTGATTATTGCATTGTTGGGTTTTGAGTTTGCAAGAAAGACATTTCTCTCTACTTTTGCATGTGACATTAAAACTTGAAACTAGGAACAGTAATACTTGCCACATTTCAGTTGTGTACTGATATAGAAATCCAATAGGGGGCACTACTTACAAGCATTTTCTAATGTCTTGCCATTACGTCATCATGGCAGTGCAGAGGTGGATGAAAAAAAGTCTCTCTTCCCAGCAAGCACATAACCATCTGAGAACCATATGTTCCTGAGAGCTTGTTGAGAGCATGATTGTCCTATAATTATTTTGCATACAACCTTCCCACAACTTTTTGGGAATGGTACAGGATAGTTGCTTGGCTTTGGAACATTGTCAGCACGTTGTCAGCACGTTGGTATTTCATGACTTTAATAGAATGCTTGCTAAAAGTTAGAACATGGTTACATTTAATTCCATTTTTGTTAATGTTCTCAAATTGTTCAGAGAATGTTAAAAACAGCATTCTTCGGCTGGAATTTCAGCACTTCTGCAGAAAATTCCAGAAAAGTTCCCATGTGCTTCTATTTACTGTCATATTCTTACAATATTCTGGGAACGTTCTCAAAAATGGTGTGACTTAAGCAGTTCTCAGAATATTCAGAGAATGTATGGTTCTCTTTTGTCAATTCTTGGCAATATTCTGGGAAAGTAAAATAAAAAAATGAATTTTACACATGAAAGGTCTACTGTTGAACTTTTGTATAATTTCAGCTAGTAGGTTTGAAAGTAGCATTCATGAGCCAATAGTGCTCCCCAAAAATTGCGTACTACATCACATACAGTACCAGTCAAAAGTTTGGAAATACCTACTCATTCCAGGGGTTTCCTTTATTTTCACTATTTTATACATTCTACAATAATAGTGAAGACATCAGAACTATGAAATAACACATAGGGAATCATGTAGTAAACAAAAAAGTGTTAAACAAATCAAAATATATTTTGTATTTTATATTATTCAAAGTAGCCACCCTTTGCCTTGATGACAGCTTTGCACACTCTTGGCATTCTCTCAACCAGCTTCATGAGGTAGTCACCTGAAATGCATTTCAATTAACAGGTGTGCCTTGTTAAAAGTTAATTTGTGGAATTTCTTTCCTTCTTAATGCGTTTGAGATGATCAGTTGTGTTGTGACAAGGTATGGGTTGTATACAGAAGATAGCCCTATTTGGTAAGAGACCAACTCCATATTATAGCAAGAACAGCACAAATAAGCAAAGAGAAACTACAGTCCATCATTACTTTAAGACATGAAGGTAAGTGGTAACTCTGGGTCTTCCATTCCTGTGAGCCTAATGAGAGTCAGTTTCATTATAGCGCTTGATGGTTTTTGCGACTGCACTTGAAAAAACTTTCAAAGTTCTTGACATTTTTTCACATTGATGAAACTGGCTCTCATGAGGACCACCACAGGAAAGGAAGACCCAGAGTTACCTCTGCTGCAGAGGATAAGTTCATTATCTTCTGCACCTCAGATTGCAACCCAAATAAATGCTTCACAGAGATCAAGTAACAGACATGTCTCAACATCAACTATCAGAGGAGACTGCGTGAATCAGGCCTTCAAGGTCAAATTGCTGAAAGAAACCACTAATGAAGGACACCAATAATGAGAAGAGGCTTGCTTGGGCCAAGAAACATGAACAATGGAAATTAGAGCGGTGGAAATCTGTCCTTTGGTCTGAAGAGTCCAAATTTGAGATTTTTGGTTCCAACCGCCGTGTCTTTGTGAGACGCAGAGTAGGTGAACGGATGATCTCTGTATGTGTGGTTCCCACCATGAAGCAAGGAGGAGGTGGTGTGATGGTGTGGCGGTGCTTTGCTGGTGAAACTGTCTGTAATTTATTTGGAATTCAAGGCACACTTAACCAGCATGGCTACCACAGCATTCTGCAGCGATATGCCATCCCATCTGGTTTGCGCTTAGTGGGACTATAATTTGTTTTTCAACAAGACAATGACCCAAAACACACCTCCAGGCTGTGTAAGGGCTATTTGACCAATAATGAGAGTGATGGAGTGCTGCATCAAATAACCTGGCCTCCCAATCACCTGACCTCAACCCAATAGAGATGGTTCTGGATGAGTTGGACCGCAGAGTGAAGGAAAAGCAGCCAACAAGTGCTCAGCATATGTGGGCAGTGTAACCGATGTGAAATGGCTAGTTAGTTAGTTAGCGGTGGTGCGCGCTAATAGCGTTTCAATCAGTGACGTCACTCGCTCTGAGACTTGAAGTAGGGTTTCCCCTTGCGTTGCAAGGGCCGTGGCTCTTGTGGCGCGATGGGTAACGATGCTTCGGTGGGTGTCAGTTGTTGATGTGTGCAAGGGTCCCTGGTTTGAGCCCGGGTTGGGGCGAAGAGAGGGATGGAACCTACACTGTTACAGCAGCATATGTGGGAACTCCTTCAAGACTGTTTGAAACGCATTCCTCATGAAGCTAGTTGAGAGAATGCCAAGAGTGTGCAAAGATGTCATCAAGGCAAAGGGTGGTTACTTTTTTGGTTACTACATGATTCCATATGTGTTATTTCGTAGTTTTGACGTCTTCACTATTGTTCTACAATGTAGAAAATAGTAAAAATGAAGAAAAACCATGGAATGAGTCCAAACTTTTGACTGGAACTGTATGTGTAGATATTTGCACCACGTCTCTCGCTCTCCCTCGCTCTGCTGTGTCCACTAAGCCTTTTGCCCACCCTGCAATGTTAATGAGTAACTGGGCAGGCCTTTTGCTAGCTTTCACTCAAATGGTAAGGAGCTGAAGCTTGCTGTCTGAAACTCGAAATACTAGGGGGCTGGCACACATGGGGACAGTATTTATGCTCGTAGATTCTGCATGTATGATCTACACATTGACACATCCAGCCCAAAGCGGGAGCTTTTAAAAAAATACTTAAGTCGCCAAAGTGCCATTCAATCTCTTTAACATCAGTTAGATCAAAATTCTCAGAACATGAAGAAAACTTTCCATAACAACCACAAGAGAACTTCAGTAACGTTCTAAGAATGTTATTTAAAAACATGTACATTCCATTCTCAGCGTCAAGAAAACACTCTATCCTCTACCTTGTTAAGTGTGTTGGGCTTGACCATTAATTGGCCACACCTGATCTTAATGAGTGCTTGTTTCCTTTGAAATGGGGTCTGTTTAAATAGACTAAAATGAACATGATTTTTCCCAGACCTTGAAAGTCATCCCCTGATGTGGTTTAAGCATTGTTGTGAACTCAGAAAATCAAATGTTCTTGTTTTTCTAAAAATAAAAAAAAGGGGAAAAAAGGGAAAACCAGAAAAAAGCGGAAATCCGAAAGCTGGGAAAAAAAAACAGAAGTAGGCAAAAAATCAAACACTGATTTTAAAACGCCCTGTCACGGATGTCTGAAGAATGGGACCAAAGCGCAGTGTGTGTATCGTTCCACATTTTATTATAACTGTGAAACTATGCAAGACATACAAATAAACTAATGAACAAAACAAACCGTGACGAAGAGGTGCAAATACACTTACTCAAAATAATCTCCCACAAAACCTAGTGGGAAAACCAACAACTTAAATATGATCCCCAATTAGAGACAATGATGACCAGCTGCCTCTAATTGGAGATCATCCCAAAAAAATAACATAGAAATACAAAAATTATAACACCACATAGAAATACAGAAACTAGAACCAACATAGAAATAAATAAACTAGACAAAAAACCCTGTCACGCCCTGACCTACTCTACCATAGAAAATAAAAGCTTTCTATGGTCAGAACGTGACAGTACCCCCCCCCCAAAGGTGCGGACTCCGAACGCAAAAACCCAAACAAAAACAAAACAGAGAGGGTTAGGGTGGGTGTCTAATGTCGGTGGCGGCTCTGGTGCAGGACGAAGAACCTTCTCATCCCGCGGATCCTCCTTCATCGGAGGTGGTTCTGGTGCGGGACGAAGAACCCTCTCATCCTGCTTATCCCCCAGCATAGGAGGTGGCTCCGGTTCGGGGCGTAGCCCCCGCTCCGCCAGCTGATCCCTCCGCTTTCGTGTCACCGGGCCGTGGATCATCGCCGGAGGCTCCGGACTGCGGGACCGCCGCTGGAGACTCCGGAACCGCCGCCGGAGACTCCGGACTGCGGGACCGTCGCCGGAGGCTCCAGACTGGGGGACGTTGCCGGAGGCTCCAGACTGGGGGACGTCGCCGGAGGCTCCAGACTGGGGGACGTCGCCGGAGGTTCCGGACTGGGGGACGTCGCCGGAGGTTCCGGACTGGGGGACGTCTCGGGAGGCTCCGGACTGGGGGACGTCTCGGGAGGCTCCGGACTGTAAAACGTCGCCGGAAGCTCTGGACTGGGAACTGTCGCCGGAAGCTCTGGACTGGGAACTGTCGCCGGAAGCTCTGGACTGGGAACTGTCACCGGAAGCTCTGGACTGGGAATGCGCACTGGAGGCCTGATGCATGGGGCTGGCACAGGTGGTGCCAGACTGGTAACACGCACCTCAGGGCGAGTGCGGGGAGCAGGAACAGGACACCCCGGACTGGGCAGGCGCACTGGAGGCCTGATGCGTGGGGCTGGCACAGGTGGCGCCAGACTGGTAACACGCACCTCAGGGCGAGTGCGGGGAACAGGAACAGGACACACCGGACTGGAGAGACTCACTGAAGGCCTAGTGCGTGGAGCCGGGACAGGCGGGGAGCAAGCACAGGGCGTACTGGGCTGTGGAGGCGCACTGGAGGTCTGGAGCGTAGGGCTGGCACAGTCCGTCCTGGCTGGATGCTCACTTTAGCCCGGCAAGTGCGGGGCGCTGGCACAGGACGCACTGGGCTGTGAATGCGCACTGGAGACACCGTGCGTATCACTGCAAAACATGGTGCCTGATAGGTCACACGCTCCCTCAAGCGAGTGCGTGGAGGAGACACAGGATGTACCAGACTGGGGAGGCGTACCGAAGGCCAGATGCGTGAAACTGGTGCATATGACACCGGACTGGTGTCACGCTCCTCAGCACGCCCGCTCTGCAGCGCTCTCAATGCCAACACCTCTCTCCAGAATCTTACGTCGAGTTCCTCACTCGTCTCCCTGACTGGCTCTGGTTCACTCCTCAGCTCTCCACGGTAAGCACGAGGAGTTGGCTCAGGTCCCAAACCTGACTCCACAAAACTCCCCGTGTGCCCCCCCCCCCAAAAAAAAATTGGGGGCTGCCTCTCGTGCTTGCCTTGATGGTATTACGCCTCGTAATATCACCGTTCTGCTCTCGCTGCTTAAATCTCCTCCTTTGGACGGCGATACTCCCCTTCCTGCCTCCAGGGTCCTTTCCCGTCCAATATTTCCTCCCATGTCCATTCCTGTTTACCACGCTGCTTGGTCCTTTGGTGGTGGGAGATTCTGTCACGGATATCTGAAGAATGGGACCAAAGCGCAGTGTGTGTATCGTTCCATATTTTATTATAACTGTGAAACTATGCAAGACATACAAATAAACTAATGAACAAAACAACAAACCGTGACGAAGCGGTGCAACATACACTTACTCAAAATAATCTCCCACAAAACCTAGTGGGAAAACAAACAACTTAAATATGATCCCCAATTAGAGACAATGATGACCAGCTGCCTCTAATTGGAGATCATCCCCAAAAACCCCAACATAGAAATACAAAAACTAGAACCCCACATAGAAATACAGAAACTAGACAAAACCCCAACATAGAAAAAAGAAACTAGAACCAACATAGAAATAAATAAACTAGACAAAATCCCCTGTCACGCCCTGACCTACTCTACCATAGAAAATAAAAGCTTTCTATGGTCAGAACGTGACAGGCCCGACCAACATTGTTTTGCTGTGCATGGCTTCACTTTTAAGTATGTGTTGTCCTGCAACACAGCATTTTGGGGAAGGTTGAGGTCAGCTTTTTGTGCGCACGGTACATTTCTGGGATCTTTTATTTCAGCTCATGAAACATGGGGCCGACATTTTACATGCTGCGTTTATATTTTTGTTCAGAGTAATTTGATCTGAGAAATTAAGCTAATTGATCGCACCCAAATTGGCCATTTTAAATTTATAGGATTCATTTAATATGCAATAAATATAGTACATACCATCCGATTTGGACCAACATTTTCTATAACAAAATCTTATGTTTCTATCTACAGAAACGATTTCAAAACCATCTGAGATGGTGGGTGTTGAAATCCTCTTTCTTTGGCTTTTTCAGGTGGAACAACCTTTATGGCTTCATTCCCACAACCAAAGTGAAAACAAAAACATAGATTCCCAAAACTTCCAAGGAACCAAATGTGCTAGCTGGTATTTCTCAACAAGGAGCTAAGTTAATTATGTGTTATGACAATGGTGTCTATAAAACAGGTCTTCTTAATATGATGATTGAACCATTTGTTATAGCCTACAATATTGATTTTGAGATAAATTTGTGCTGACATGTAAAGCGTGTAAAGCGAGAGATAACATGTAAAGCGAGAGATAAATTATATAGTTTATGGTTTGTTTACGGTAGAGTTTGAAATCTACAAACGTTGTTGTCAGAGATTGGGATGTATATTGGTTACAATTGTGCATTACTGTGACTGTATTTTGTAAAAGCTCTTTGACCAAAACCGGAACCCTTGTAGTTGTAGTACTAGCTGTAGTGGCGCAGCCTTCTATTTTTTTTAAAAGCAGTGAGTCTGACGCTAAATAAAACAAACAAAAGTGTATCCATTTTACAGTTGAAGTCGGAAGTTTAAATAAACTTTAGCCAAATACATTTAAACTCAGTTTTTCTCAATTTCTGACTTTAATCCTAGTAAAAATCCCATGTCTTAGGTCAGTATCACCACTTTATTTGAATAATGTGAAATGTCAGAATAGTAGAGAGAATGATTTATTTCAGCTTTTATTTCTTTCATCACATACCCAGTGGGTCAGAAGTTTACATACACTCAGTATTTGGTAGCATTGCCTTTAAATTGTTTAACTTTGGTCAAACATTTCAGGTAGCCTTCCACAAGCTTCCCACAATAAGTTGGGTGAATCTTGGCCCATTCCTCCTGACAGAGCTGGTGTAACTGAGTCAGGTTTGTAGGCCTCCTCTCTCACACACCCTTTTTCAGTTCTAACCCCAACTTTCTATAGGTTTGAGGTAAGGGTTTGTGATGGCCACTCAAATACCTTGACTTTGTTGTCCTTAAGCCATTTTGCCACAACTTTGGAAGTATGCTTGGGGTCATTGTCCATTTGGAAGACCCATTTGCGACCAAGCTTTAACTTCCTGACTGATGTCTTGAGATGTTGCTTCAATATATCCACATAATTTTTCTTCCTCATGACGCCATCTATTTTGTGAAGTGCACCAGTCCCTCCTGCAGCAAAGCACCCCCACAACATGATGCTGCCACCCCCCGATGGTGTTCTTTGGCTTGCAAGCCTCCCCCTTTTTCCTCCAAACATAACGATGGTCATTGTGGCCAGACAGTTCTATTTTTGTTTCATCAGACCAGAGGACATTTCTCAAAAAATTACAATCTTTGTCCCTATGTGCAGTTGCAAACCGTAGTCTGGCTTTTTTATTGCGGTTTTGGAGCAGTGGCTTCTTCCTTGCTGAGCGTCCTTTCAGGTTATGTCGATACAGGATTCGTTTTACTGTGGATACAGATACTTTTGTACCTGTTTCCTCCAGCTTCTTCGCAAGGTCCTTTGCTGTTGTTCTGGGATTGATTTGAACTTTTCGTAGCAGACATTGTGGTCTACAACTTAGTGTATGTAAACTTCTGACCCACTGGAATTGTGATACAGTGAATTATTGTCAGTGTTCACCAGGAAACAGGAGGGTCGAAGTCAGACGCAGAAGACTCAAGTCCGTGAACACACGAACAATATTTATTAGATATCCACACGTTGCCCAGATTACAGGTAAGGCAGGGCAAGGCAAAACAAATGCCCAAACAAACAGCCCGCACGCAGCACTGAAACAGCCCGCACGCAGCACTGTTTTGGGACGCAGCCCAAAACACGCTGCACTGAAACCCATAGGCAGAGAAAAAAAAAACCACCTGTACCTCAAACACGTAACACCTGACAACAAACAATCACGCACACAGCACAAACTACACAGAATGACTAAATACCCTCCCCCATTAATGAACTAATAAGAAACAGGTGCAAACTAAACAAGACCTAACCAACAGAAAATAAAAAAAGGATCGGTGGCCGCTATTAGGCCGGCGACGACGACCGCCGAGCGCCGCGAGGGGCGCCACCTTCCGTCAATATTGTGACAATTATAAGTGAAATAATCTGTCTGTAAACAATTGTTGGAAAAATGACTTGTGTCATGCACAAAGTAGATTGTCCTAACCGACTTGCCAAAACTATAGTTCAAGGCTTAAGGACAACAAGAAATTTGTGGAGTGGTTGAAAAATTTGTTTTAATGACCAATCTAAGTGTATGTAAACTTCCGACTTCAACTGTATAGAAGAATTAAAAGTTGACCTTTTTTATATGTATTTAACACCTCAATCTGTATTGCTCCATGGACTCCTTCTTGCCTACTGCGGTGACATCAGACATGAAGTCACATGGACTAAACTAATGGAGCATTCTACTTTTCTTACGGGGGTGGGGGGGTTCTATGCTAAAATCAAAATGAAATGTTCCAAATAGATACATATTCTCAATATGAACAAATATGCAAATAAGTACACAAATAATAATACTATAATAACGTGGATATTATAAAAATGCTCTTTTCTATATTATGGCTCTTACATTTCCGGCCCCTGTAATGAACACGAGGGGAGACAGAGCTGGTTTCAAGTACAGGGCGCAGCAGGTGTTTATTGCAAAGGACCACAGGAGGAGGCAGGTAGCTGGGTCCAAGGGCAGGCAGAAGGTCATACACAGGAGGAGACAGGTAGCTGGGTCCAGGAGCAGGCAGAAGGTCATACACAGAGGGTCCAAAAAGGAAACAGTACAGGCAGGGGAAAGGCTAGTAACATCGTCAGGGAGATCAGGCAATAGGTTGATAACAGGAAATCCGATAAGCTAACGTACAGGCAGGGAATAGGCATCGTTCTTGAGGCAGGCAAAAACTATCATAAGCGAGAGGATTAAAATACAGGAAACCAAGAGCTCCGAATAGAAGTGTCACCAAACAATGATGGGGGGCAAAGGAACTAAATAGTGTGTGATAATGACATACAGATGTGTGAACAGGTGATCAGAATTCAGGTGATTGGGATCTGGAGAATGAGCTGCATTCAGGGGATCTATTTGTTTGAGAGCGTGAGTTGGAAGCAGACATTACAGCCCCAAATTGTCTAGGCAGGGAGCATAACAATTACTTAAAATTAACTTAAGACTAGAGCCATAAAACTCTAAATAAATCTAAACTTAAACCTGGTCTTGTGTTCTCAATTGTATTTTTATTCTGTCAATTATTAACTCGTTTTTTTTTGTGAGCTCTCACACTGCTCCTTGTAGAGTTTAGGTGGGCTTGTCTGGTAACAAGCGTTCATCTGGCAGGTCTGCCATTTTCTGCTCTTCAGCTTTGGCATGTTGTCTTTTGCACAGAGGATTCTTATCACTGTTGAGTTAGTCTTGGGAATCCTATTCATTTGTGTTTTCATTCTGCAATGCATTCATTTCTTCTGGATACTTCTGTCTCTGGTTGAAGCGGATTAGCTCAATCTCATCTTGGGCTAACTCTTCCACTGTAAGTGGTTTCTTATCCAGTGTTGTTTTCAATTTCTGCATGTGCTGCTTCTGCTTCTCAGGGTCACTCTCAGACTCTATCCAGTCTTCACTCTTGATGAAGTGTTCAGCTTTCAAACCTCTTGAAGCTTGATCCTCTGGGTTCACTGAGGTGTTGACACTCCTTCACTGAGTTGGTTCTGTAGCCTCGCGGATAGTAGCAATCCTGTTGGCCACGAAGATCCTGAAACGCGCAGTTTCAATCTTAATGTGCTTCAGCAACGTAGTGCTCTCTGTCCAGAAGACAGACTCTTTGATCAGGACTTGTAGTTCTTGCCTCAGAATCTTGTCAACTTTGACTGTGATGATAGCTGCCATCAGCTCCATCCTGGGGATAGTGATCTGTTTCAGAGGCACGACTCTAGATTTTCCCATCAGGAAGGAACAGTACTTCTTGCATTCTTTTTTCATCAGCAAAAGGTACACTACCTTTCAAATGTTTGGGGTCACTTAGAAATGTCGTTGTTTATGCAATTTTTTGTCCATTAAAATAACATCAAATTGATCAGAAATACAGTGTAGACATTGTTAATGTTGTAAATGACTATTGTAGCTGGAAACGGCAGATTTTTAATGGATTATTTACATAGACGTACAGAGGCCCATTATCAGCAAGCATCACTCCTGTGTTCCAATGGCACGTTGTGTTAGCTAATCCAAGTTTATCATTTTAAAAGGCTTATTGATCATTAGAAAACCCTTTTGCAATTATGTTAGCACAGCTGAAATCTGATTAAAGAAGAAATAAAACTGGCCTTCTCTAGACTAGTTGAGCATCTGGAGCATCAGCATTTGTGGGTTCGATTACAGGCTCAAAATGGCCAGAAACAAAGACCTTTCTTCTGAAACTCGTCAGTTTATTCTTGTTCTGAGAAATGAAGGCTATTCCATGCGAGACATTGCCAAGAAACTGAAGATCTCGTACAATGCTGTGTACTACTCCCTTCACAGAACAGCGCAAACTGGCTCTAACCAGAATAGAAAGAGGAGTGGGAGGCCCCGGTGCACAATTGAGCAAGAAGACAAGTACATTAGAGTGTCTAGTTTGAGAAACAGACGCCTCACAAGTTCTCAACTGTCAGCTTCATTAAATAGTACCCGCAAAACAGGAGTCTCAACGTCAACAGTGAAGAAGCGACTCCGGGATGCTGGCCTTCTAGGCAGAGTTGCAAAGAAAAAGCCATATCTCAGACTGGTGAATAAAAAGAAAAGACTAGAGATGGGCAAAAGAACACAGACACTGGACAGAGGAACTCTGCCTAGAAGGCCAGCATCCCGGAGTCGCCTCTTCACTGTTGACGTTGAGACTGGTGTTTTGCGGGTACTACATCATGTTCGAAAAATTACAGTTAATATCTGTTAAGCTAACAAACCAGACAGAATCACCCCCCCCCCCCCCCCCCCCCACACACACACACACACACTCATTCTCACTGTCTATGATCCTAGTTTGTAGACCAATGAGCTGAAGCTGAGAAACCCACAGATCAGTGGTATGTGCTGTTTTGTTTCGTCATGAGGGAATAGCCTCCATACAGATGCACTTCGGATAAAAAGGGCAACAGCTGCCTTCAAGATGGCCAAGAATGCTTTAAGGATGCTTTAAGGATGACTTAAGTCAAGAGGCACACTTCTTCCTATGAACTGATAATTGAGTGATTTTGTAGCCAAATGTGTTGTAGCCTATGTATTGCGATGTTATAATTTCGGACCAATTTGGACAAACACCTTTTCACCCATTGAACATATGGCTTCCCCAGTACAAGCAGAATACCGAATAATGAACACCCTGTAATGCACAGTATCATCTGTGTAAGCTCAATTCAAACAGCTTGGAACATCATTCCATCCTGTATATTCTCATCATTGTGGAAGTGAGCCAGACTGGCACAGCATGATTGGCATCCCTATGCCCATATTACTGTAATATTACTGTAATCACACCACATGGCATCTGAATCTGTTTCCCATGTACTCCACCAAGGAGGTACAAACATATTTTAGTTGTCCGTGACATCAGTGACGTTCTAAGTAAATATATGCTTCAGTTGCTAGGGGTTACCACTGAACGCACACCTGCTTTGCATACGTACAGGCCCACGGAAGCCAACTGCAGAATGAGTGGAGGAGAGAGGTGAGGATTGGGGGAGGAAGAAGAGGGAGGAATTCTTAATATTGTGGCCAGTAACTCAGCAGATTATGGACGGGTTCCTCTGCTCAGGCGTTGCTGACGGCTCACAACACCTGGATTAGGTATTTCTGTATCAGTTAACCACATCATATGTTACAGCAATCTGTCAGTCGATGGCAAGGCATGCAACCATTGGTTGATGCATGCCATGCCTGAGCAGGGGAACGCAACCTATTTCAGTGTGTGTGTGTGTGTGTGTGTGTGTGCGTGCGTGCGTGCGTGCGTGTGTGTGTGTACGCGAGAAAGAGTTCCTATCTCAGTGTGAGTTTGTCCAAATCTCAGAGTTCGTGAGTGTGAAAATCCACATTCCCAGTATGTCAGAGAGAGAGGTTACTAAATTATTTAGCCATCGGGGTCTATCTATCAGGTTCATTGCAGGTCTGAGAGAAGTGTAACAGTAGAATGCAGTCTATCACCTCTAGACCACATAAAACCTCTCTCATGTCATTATCAGGTAGGACGAGGGTGGGCATACTTTGATGTACTGTATATTGACTTAATAAAACATGCTGAATTGTATTAGTGTTGAGGTGTCAACAGGAATATATAAAAGTACTAGGGTACAATTGGGATTCCTGTTTAAACGCAGACGTGTTCTGAATATAAATTGTTAATTCGTACAAGGAGATATTCTTTTTCAACACCCCATCTCACATTTTCACATTCTCATTCAAATCTTCTGGGCAGATCTGGGTGTAAAGTATTTTTGACTCGTTTAAGTGCCTTGATAATTTATTAATATAGAAACCCACTGGATTCCATCTTGTTTCTTCTCCCAGATGCCAACATCTGCTTCTAAATACCCTTTATGTGCTACAGGCCTTTCATAATGTCACGACTTCCGCTGAAGTTGGTGCCTCTCCTTGTTCGGGCGGCGTTCGGCGGTCGACGTCACCGGCTTTCTAGCCTCCACCGATCTACATTTCTTTTTCCGTTGGTTTTGTCTGTATTGTTCACACCTGGTTCCCATTACGTTTTAATTATTTCCCTATTTAACCCTCTGGAGCCATCATGGTTTTGTGCGTGTTTATTGTTGTCAGTTGTCTCGTTTATGTGATTCTGGATTTTCGGTCACCTTGTTGGAAGATTGATTTTGAGTAAAGCTACTATGAGTACTCATCTCTGAGTCCTGCGCCTGACTCCGCCTTACCCACATCACCTAGACTCTGACACATAATCACAATTAAACACAAATTAAAAGATGTCTTCATGACATAGCCACCTCACACACATTCATTTTTACTGCCCATTCTGTTGTCGTTTTGTATGGTTCTATCTTGAAAACACTGGCTGCCAATTATATCCTGCAACACAGAGAGACACACAGAGACCAGGTTCTTTGAGTTGGCATCACCATGGCAACATCCCCCAAGCTCCACAACACAAACCTTCATCAATGCCGCATTGTGTCTTTATAAACGCCCCACCCAGGGGCCTAGAGTTTGAGTGTGTGGTGAGAGAGGAGAGTCCAGCGAGAGCTTTAAAGGCCAGAGAAGTACATGTACGAGTGATGACTGGCTTTTAGTAAGCTCCTACTCAGATCCTCATCTCTACAATAGATAGAGACACTGACGCACCGCCTGGGATCAACAGCCCTGACAATGACAGTTTGAGGGCCTTTACAGAGTGTGTGTTGGTGGGGTAGTGTGTGTGTGTGTGTGTGTGTGTGTGTGTGTGTGTGTGTGTGTGTGTGTGTGTGTGTGTGTGTGTGTGTGTGTGTGTGTGTGTGTGTGTGTGTGTGTGTGTGTGTGTGTGTGTGTGTGTGTGTGTGTGAGTGAGAGAGAGAGAGCTTCTTGCATTTAAGAAGCTATTGCCGGTCACTGAATCACAAACAAAACCGATACTGAGCGTTTACAATTCAAGCGTACAATACAGTATTTTTGTCTCCTGACTTGCCAAATAATCCAATAATAGACCTGACCCTAATTCTACTATTACTGTAAGGCAAGAATGCCCAAATACATTCCTTCATTCGCTGTGAATTACATCTGTTACACAGCGCCTCCACTGACCCTAAAATGAAGGACAGGGTCATTCAGCTCGCATTCCTTATATAGTAAAGAAAAAGTGAAAAAGAGAGTGAGGAAAAAAGAAAAGAGGGGTTTCCAGGCCAACCCGGCCTCTCCAGGGAAACTTTTTTTTTAGGGATGAGACAGGAAGTGTCTTTGTGTCGGACACAAATGTCGGCCAGAGGTCACTCACTGTACCAGGTCTCAGAATAGAACAGGACTATGCCACAGAGATGGACACGTTCATTTTGCGTCTGTCTGCAAGTCCTCATGTCTGAAAATCATGATACAGTTTGACAATTTGCTCTTCCCCCATCATCCATCCTTCACCCTCCAATTTTCCACTAACAATGTCTGCGTACACTGAGTGTACAAAACATTAAGAGCACCTTTCCATGACATAGACTGACCAGGTGAATCCAGGGGAAAGCTATGATCCCTTACTGATGTCAGTTGTTAAATCCACTTCAATCAGTGTAGATGAAGGGGAGGAGGAGACAGGATTTTTAAGCCTTGAGACATGGATTGTGTATGTGTGCCATTCAGAGGGTGAAAGGTCAAGACAAAAGATTTAAGTGCCTTTGAATGGGGTATGGTAGTAGGTGCCAGGCGCACCTGTTTGACTGTGTCAAGAACTGCAACCCTGCTGAGTTTTTCACACTCAGCTGTTTCCCATGTGCATGAAGAATGGTCCACCTCCCAAAGGACATCCAGCCAACTTGACACAACTGTGGGAAGCATTGGAGTCAACATGGGCCAGCATCCCTGTGGAACACTTTCGACACCTTGTAGAGTCCATACCCCAACTAATTAAGGCTGTTCTGAGGGCAAAATGGGGTACAACTCAATAAGGTGTTCCTAATGTTTTGTACACTCTGTATTTCTACTGAGCAAGCACTGTCTGGTCACTCTAATAGTCCTTTCATCTCCAGGGTATTTCTTCTTCAGGAGGAGCACAATACAATCATTAGATAGGCTATTTTGTCTGACCTGCGGTAGCCAATTAGGTCTCTCATCTGGGCGACGGCGTCCAATCAATGAGGTCCCAGATTCTATTGGCTGTTTAAGAGATGAAAACACACTGTGTGTCCAAATATCGATTCCAACGTAACTCTATGAAATAATAGATGGCAAATATAGTCTGCTTGCCTAGTAATATAGAGTGTAGTATCAGCTTTGGTATTGGGACTCAGTGTGTTGAGCTCATTGTGGCGTTTGACAACCAGAGGAAGGAGAGAAGATACCACACACTACAAATCAGCCCCTCACTTTCTCAGGCTAGAGACAGAGCTGTGATTTTCCCACACCAACAGCACATTTGAAAAGAGATTGTTTAAATGCATACACCACCATCTATTTTTGTGAAGGAAAAATGAACCCCTTTAAGCTCTTTGTTTGTTAGGGGCCTGCGGTAGGCAGAAGGGAGGGACAGTCAGCATTCACTTTCCTTGAGCCTGACCTCGTCTCCCCCCCTCGCTCTGTCTGTCTGTCTGTCTGTCCCTCTCCCTCCTTCTTCCATCCCTCTCTCCCTCTTTCACCCTAGAAATGGCCCTGTTAATTCAAGAACAAAACAAATGCCTGTACGTCACAGGAGGCTGCTGAGGGGAGGACGGCTCATACTAATGGCTGGAATGGAGTAAATGGAGTGGCATCAAACACATGGAAACCAGGTGTTTGAAGTGTTCGATAGCATTCCATTTACATCCGTCCCAGCTATTACTAAGAGCCCATCCTCCCCAATTAAGGAACAACAACCGCCTGTGCTGTAATCTCGCTTTTCCCGGAAGCCATTCCTCTCCTCGCCACAAAATAAAAGTCCCCAACTAAATAACAAAATGTGTGTTTGGCTGGGTAGCCCAGGACTGTTAATGAAAGTCTGCAGTTAGGTAAACATATCAGGATAAAATGACAGCGCAATACTTTTTTTTTTATGTTCAAGGTGACTTACAATGGGATCAATATTCCAATACTACTGTGGCTTATCAGGCTGGATCTTTCTTATCTTGTCTCCTTGTGTGTTACCCCTTTAATTAATGCTATATAGCCAGATAAAGCACAGGGTTGGTAGTGCAGGCTGCTGTGTTTTGTTGCTATATCTAGTAGGTGCTAAAATACCACTCTTTTTCACTTTTGTCTTTAATACATTGGCATATTTCAGATAGCATCTACGGTATCTAATATCTATGGAAATACCTATGGTATTCTGCAAAACATTTTCTCCAATGTTGAGAGGGCTACTAAATCGAATCTTCTCATTCTCCAAAGAGGGAGGCGCCAACCTTGTCACACATTATCAGTCATTGAGCACATGCTTTTTCGTGACTAACACATCCATAGAGGCAATCATATTTTTCCATCAACGTTCCCGAGCGTAAGGGCTTTCCTTTACCTACACTCTGAACCCTCCTCGCTCTAAAACATCTGACTGAACTCACACGTTTACGTCTATGATATCTCCACTGAGGATTCTACTGACACGTTCAGTTCATATGCTGGGTTAGCATCCTCGGGAAACTGTAGCGGTGGGAGGATTGTTCCTAAAGGCTATTTGAAGCATTACCCAGCAGGACCACCACTGTCCTCTGACTCAAATGAATGAACAACGTGCCCCAGAGATCCACTTTCATCTTTCACATCCATCCATCTCAGCGGATCCCTTCTTTTATACACCAATTCAAATGCATCCCGGTTCGAATCAATCTGCCTTCCATTGGTTTGGTAGTGGGGCTTTCTGGGAATTTCTCTGTGACAGGTTGCAACTTAGGGAGTTCACAGAACTGTCAGTGTTCTGATACGGGTTTATAGTTCTTAAGCTGATTCAGTCCAAGCTTACAAAGCAATCTGCTCACAAACGGTTACCCAGGATTACACTCAATTAAGTTGAATGGAGTCAGCAGCCGTGGTTGTAGCCCGATAGTCCTCCCCAAAGTCTTATCCATTTCTACAATTGGCTGCATGTCAGCCAGCTAAGAGCATATTGAAAGGTCTGCCCCTCTAGGACCCATGATGTACTTCTACTTTGGTACAGCATATGCTCAAACTGGATTTGATATTGAGAGTGGGATGGAGCCACGTCCTGTTTTGCATTCTTTGCTACATAAGCAGACTAGAATGTTCTGGCACAATGTCTGTATGTCACCACTGCCTGTCTTCTCTGATATATGACATTTGCCACTCCCAGTGAGTAAAAGCAACCCCCATCCAAATGACAACAAGTGGACTTAGAGTGTATATGGGGAGACAGCGGAGGTACTGTAGCTCCCTCCGCTTCCCTTTATTATCTCATGAAGATAGTGGTCTCGCTGTCATGAATATTGAGTTGCAGCTTATGAAATGCAACATTGCAATGAAAGATTGGTTTCCAAGGTGTTTCCATGCGAGACAAAAAGTGTGTGAATCTTCAAACAATAATTTACAAAATGTCCATATATGTGTAAATGACTTGTCATTTCTGTTTTACAACCATAAAGGAACAGCAACTCATGGTTCAGAGGCATACGCAAAGTTATATGAGCCCTTTGAAGTTTCATAATTCTGTGTATTATACTATCAGCATTTCAGATGACCAAATTGTCACGTCCTGACCATAGTAAGTTGTTATTTTCTATGGTAGAGTAGGTCAGGGCATGACAGGGAGTGTTTGTCTATGTTTTGTATTTCTATGTTCAGTTTCTAGTTGTGTATTTCTATGTTGGTGTTGTTTGGTATGATCTCCAATTAGAGGCAGCTGGTCGTCGTTGTCTCTAATTGGAGGTCATATTTAAGCTGATGTTTGTCCCACCTGTTTTTGTGGGTGATTATATTTGTGAGTAGTGTTTGTGTCTCCTCTCCTTCACGTTTTGTAAGTTTCAGTTATTTGATGTGTTGCATAGTTTCACGGATTAAATAAATATGTGGAACGAAACACATGCTCCACTTTGGTCCGCTCCTTTTGACAGCCGTGACACAAATCTATTGCTGAAATACTACTAGTATAACAAATATACTACAGAGTATACAAAACATTAAGAACCAGGTGAAAGGTGACATCCAAGTGAAAGCTATGATCCCTTATTGATGTCACTTGTTAAATCTACTTCAATCAGTGCAGATGAGGGGGAGGAGACAGGTTAAAGAAGGATTTTTAAGCCTTGAGACAATTGAGACATGGATTGTGTATGTGTGCCATTCAGAAGGTGAATGGGGGAAAAACAAAAGATTGAAGTGCCTTTGAACGGGATATGGTAGTAGGTGCCAGGCACACCCGTTTGTGTCACGAACTGCAATGCAGCTGGGTTTTTAAATCAAATCAAATTGTATTGGTCGCATACACATATTTAGCAGATGTTATTGCAGGTGTAGCGAAATGCGTGTGTTCTTAGCTCCAACAGCGCAGTAACATCGAACAACACACAACAATACATACGATATTAGGAAGGTGTTTCTAATGTTTTGTATACCCGGGGTATATCACTATACCGAATGTGTTACTGAGCTGCATTGTGTAGTGTGCTGTAGCTCACGAACAGATGCTAGTTAGTTGATTGCATCCCAGGGTTGTGAGTGAGAGGATTCCCTGGGTGGGGGTTAGGAGGACCCACGATGTACTTCTACTGTGGTACAGCATAGGAGGGGATGAAGTGTGGGGGTGGGGTATGTAACTAGGAGACAAAGAGATAATGAGGAGGTTTGACATGTTCCCCTGTCAGAGAATAGTAAAGGACTGAGGCACCCTATATGCCTGGGCTTGTGAGAACGAATCCTCTGGGAAATCATAATGACTATACCATTTAGACATTACCCCAGGATGATGTCATTGGGAGTCTATTGCACACTTCCTGATGTTCAGGTCTTAGAGATGGCTTTCGTGGCTTTCAATAATGTGGTTTTAAGCAGTAAATCAGTTAAGTCATCCAATAGCTTGATGTCCTTGACGTTTTCAAGGTTAAGTGAGACTGAGAGCAGTCAGTCAGAAGCTTTCAGTTTTCCACACACAAGTGCACAGAATTAGGCTTAGAGCAGCGTTTCCAAAACTCTGTCCTCGGGATGCACGTTTTGGTTTTTGCCCTAACACTACACAGCTTATTCAAAGGATCAAAGCTTGATGATTAGTTGATTATTTCAATCAAATGTGTAGTGCTTGGGCAAAAACCAAAACATGCACCCCTTGGGGTCCTGAGGACCGAGTTTGGGAAACTCTGGTCTAGAGATTAAAATGGACAAAGCTGTCAAATAAAAGTTTATCAAGTCACTTCACTGTTTAGAAGTGGTAAAAATCGAAGATAATTTTTACCACACACAAATGACATCATCGATCATAACATGCAACAAACTGAATCCTCAGGAATTGTAATTCGCTTTTGAGAGAGTGCAAGAAACAATTGTACCTTTTACCTGCAAACTGAATTACTATTGATTAGGCAAGCTGTAATCAAAGGTGACCTATGCCCTAATTGACATTAAGCAGTTAATCCCACATTGAGTTGAAGAAAGCAAAGCAGTCAGCGTCAGATCAATGTGACAAACAGGTAGAGATAATACCAGACCAGAGATGTTGTAACCTTTTAACAACCTTTTAACAACCACACATTTGATAGGGGACACATTTAAATCCAGCTTGAGGATTGTGGATCTTTATGAACTCTTATTACAAAATACATCATCAATCAATGTTTATTCACTTATAGTCACAGTTAGTGTAATAACAATATTGACAATGATAACAAGAGGTATGGGGATTCATAAGTCAATTCTGAGTATGAAGATGCAAGCTGATCTGTTGAAGAAGCTAGCAGGAACAAGTGAAAGGGGCTAAGTGTTTGATAATGATGACCCGAAGACATCACATTTGAGGCACCGCCATCTGTGAGTTATTAATAAAGAGCTCACTGTCAAACCAGCCTGCTTATACCTCTGTCTTCTCTCTGCAAGGCGTTCGCACCACAGAGTGACTTTGTGGAGGGAAAGTAAGAGAAAGTAGCTTTGGGTTAAAAATAGGTTTCCTCTAAGATTACAGGGGTTTTCAGAATAGCATTTTTACATTTTTTTTTTAGGAACTACCCCCCTCTTCTGTTTCCCTCAGTATAGTTCCATTGTCCTATGACCTTGAAGAGACAGAGAGCCCATTCAATTCATGCATACATTTTGTCCATTTGTCTAGCAAGCATTGCTTTAGCCTGCCAACAAAACAACATATTTAATCTATCGAAAGGCCAACACAATGGTCTGTCAGGCTCTTCCAGAGTAGCCAGGCATTCTTATTTATTGTGGCAATCATACCTTCTTCATGTTCGTGCAATAGTGATCATGTTCAAAATGAGAGCACATACTGTAATGTTATATTCTTTATATGTAATATCAACTTCTTAACATTCTATTTGAAAGTGGAATATGATTGTGTGGTTCTTTTACCTGTTAGTTACACAATCCTGGGTATGAATGAAGCCCTGACAATGGAATGAGGAAAAAGTGACATTACAACCATCTAGATCATTGCTTTGGCATGATGTTAGTTTCCCATAACAAGGAAGTGCCAAGTCAATAAAACTACATTGGATGTGTGGGCTTTCTCTGACCAGAATCGAAGACAGAGTGTACCAGAACCCTACCCTGTGGGTCTGCCTTTTCAATTTAGGACCCAATGGTGTTATGAACAGTCTTGCCAAGAAACCTTTAATACAGAATGACGTCTGCTTTTGGTTACTGTTCTGTGAGTCTGCAGCTGTCCCGGATCCTAGTTTCTGTGTAAGAAATACTCTATACTGTATACATGTCACGACTTCCTCTCCTTGTTCGGGCGGCGTTCGGCGGTCCACGTCACCGGCTTTCTAACCATCGCCGCTCCATTTTTTCCATTGTTCCATTTGTTTTGTCTTGTTCCCTGCACACCTGGTTTACATTCCCTAATCACACTGCATGTATTTATTCCTCTGTTCCCCCCATGTCTTTGTGTGATTTTTTTTTTTTACGTGTTTCATGTTACGCACCAGGCTGGTTTTTCCCCTGTATTCCGTGGTATTTCACGAAGGATGTTTAATTGTTAAACATTTGCTTATTTTTGTGACTGTTTCGCGCCTTGCACTTTTTACCTTTGGCTGGAGGTTTTGACGCAGTGGCGTCTGTCTGTTTTATTGCCTCTGCCTCAATAAAGTGTGCGCCTGTTCACAACTCTCTGCTCTCCTGCACTTGACTTCTCCACCAGTAGCGCACAACCTTGACAATACATGTGAATGATGTATCTCTACACTGCAGTAGGATGTCATGTTACAGCTATGTCACTATTCCTCACCTTATTTTGAAATAGAAAAGCAGTTTGGCATACACTATGATGTCAAATGAAATGCAGAATCAAGGGATTGTTGAATGTGTGTTCAGGGCACATTTGAAATTCGTATTTCAAAGAAACTCTCGTCCAGCAGTGCCAATACCTTTGTCATACATGGATATCCGCTGGAGCAAACAGAGTTGGCTTTCCAATTTGATATTCAGAGCGCCTGTTGTTTTGATTCACCTCGGATCCATACTGAGGATGCCCACCGACTAATAAACAAGCTTGTGTTAGGTTTATTAGGCAGACTGGCAGCTTCTGACTTGGAAGCTCTTCATGTGCATTGGCAAAAACTTGGCAGTGAAGGACAACAACAAAACATTGAGGCTTCACAATATTGACACTGGTTTTAATCCAAGACTATATACATGATAAGTTGGCTAGAAGAAAAGCTTGCCCTGTAGCTTCATTTTCAAACTTTCGATGGGTCTACACAGGGACTGAAAGTAATCTAGGGCCCAGAGTTTCCCGGTGAGGTGATGTGGTCAAGAAAACTCTTGGCCTATACAGAGCAGAGTGAATGAGGATCCTTACGACCATATCCCAGAGCGTGACTATGTGTAACAATATGAAAGCATGTTAATAATCAAGGGGGGAGTGTGGCTACCTTTGGCCTCAGTGCTGTAACTCTGGGTAGCAGATGTTCATTGGGATTGTGCTGAACGCAGCCCAGTGTTGTGATTTTAAAGGCTGCCCTGGGTTCCAGCCTGCCGCTGGGTCTCTATTTATAAACGGTGGCGGTCCCGCCGAGGTTGAATGAAACAGGGAGCGTCAGCAGATTCTTCATCACAAAGCCCAGGAAAAACACAAGCGTTAGGGAGCTGAGTGAACTACAGTGTTGGAGAGACTATTCAAAACACCTCAATGTATAATGATGGAGCTGCTTTTTTAATACTCAGCTATGTTTGGGGTAGAATATGAAACTTTCATGTCTATTTCTGGGTTGTTTCTCATACAAAACCTGTCATTGTTTTCTCCCATGAGAATATTCTGCTCACTGTTTCATGGCAGTGCTAATACGACTAGTTATAATTGGTGTATGCTTTTCTTGTGGCGATAATAGTCCTCTTCTAATGATCATTTTAATTAGTATTTTGTTGCGACGCAGCAAGGTGTAACGCTAGCATCGACATAGTAGAAACTCCTTGTCAGTGTTACATTAGTAAATGTATGTTTCTTGCACTGATTCCAGTACTCGGCTTCCCTCCATAACCAAAGGTGGACACAAAGAGGAAGCGGGGAACATGATGAGGAAGTGAACTGGAAGTGATCATTGTGTCATAGGAACCTTAGGTAAAGCCTTGAGGTCTGCCTGTCTGTGTCTGCCTATCTCTCTTTCCTTCTCTCTGCATCTCTCTCAATCCTTCTACCTACCTATCTCTTTCTCTCTTGCTCTTGGTGAATTATGCCTACTGAAATGACAGAAATAGTCCATCAGGATCAGGGCTGACATTACAAAGTTGAAGTCAACCTGCTCTCCGGAGCCCTACAAGGAATGAAGCAACAGTGTTATCATACATGCTGATACACATTCTACAATAAGATAATAATGAAACGAGAGGGAATAGACATCTTTTTGAGAGGACTATTTTCTCATGACAGACAGGCAATAATCTAGAGAACCACATGAATATGAATAACTGACAGAAGCTGCCGTGACGGATCCCATGCATGACAACCAGTTCTACACAGCACAACACAGCCACCTGCTCATCTGAAGAAAAGGGTTTGAAATGCAAGTCTCCAAAGGATTGTTTGATATAGCATTGTGAAAAGGAGGCTCTTGTGATAAAGACTCAAATATGCATTTTCTGCATTCAACACTGTATTCAAACAGATCATGATATCCACAAACATACAAAGTACGTATCTACACTGAACAAAAATATGAAAAGTGTTCCATGTTTCATGAGTTGAAATAAAAGAGCGGGCAATTGGAATGCTAACTGCAGGAATGTCCACCAGAGCTGTTGCCAGAGAATTTAATGTTAATTTCTTTACCATAAGTCTCCTCCAACTTCGTTTTTGAGAATTTGGCAGTACGTCCAACCAGCTGATTGCGCCCAACTCATAGGAATCCACACCCAGTTGACTACTTTAAAATGGTGGATGCTCTCAATGGCAATGTCCATGCTAAAATGGATTATACCCATGATGAGTCTTCTCTCTCTGTGAACCTCTTTTGCAAATGCAAATGCCCCATAAAATAATTAGTGCTTTGTAAGTCAAGCTGATGCTAATAATTATTTGCTTTCCACAAGCTTTCATTTTATAGCCTTTTAAAGGATGTAAATGTAAATGTAAATATTGAATTACGTTCAGTTGAGCAACTGAGTAGGTATCTCCTTTTCCAAACAAGTTCACTTTTTAATTGTAATTTAATGTGTGTATGAATTAAGACATGATTTAGTTTCATCTTACAATGAATGGAAACATAATAATGAACAGATTGAGTGCTATTTCAATACTTCAGTCAGTTTTAATCCATTTGAAAAAACCTTTCTCAGAATGCCACTGTAACGATGACTGAGACCACTCCTTCCTTCGACTCTGATTGGGTCACATTCACCAGCTGGTGTTCCCCATTGGATAGTGCACATCCATTGAATCCCTCCTTCTTCACCTTTTGTCAATTTCTGCACTTTCATTGAAACGTCTTGTCGTTTCCCAGGCTAGGAAATAAGTTCACGGGCTTTATTTGAGCTTTGGAATACAGAGGGCACCACCAGAAGAGAAAAGCCTAGAAGTTCTTTTTTTGTTGTTGATTTCCCTGGAAGTCGAGTGGGACCCGCCAAATTGACGGGGAAGTATACATTTTAGAGCAGTGAAGCCGTCGAATCGAAAAGGCTGCAGTAGCAACCGAGGTAGAAGCGTGCAACATCGTTGCAGTGAGGCAGTGACTGCGCGGACGAGGGGAATAGCACACTGCAATGCTAAACCGGAGAGCATTTTATCAGACTTTTCTACTGTGAACTTTTCTCAAATTCGAATTAAACCCCTGGTGTTTAACAGGAAGGCGATATATTTTCGAAAAGGATAAAGCATGCCGGACCAAATTACAGTGTCGGAGTTCGTGGCGGAGACAAATGAAGATTATAAAGCGCCGACGGCTTCAAACTTCACCACCAGAATGTCCCACTGTAGGAATACCGTGAGTGCTTTGGAGGAGGTGAGTGGTGAGGTGAATTCTGAAAGCGGAGGCTACTTTTCAAGGTCCGCGTCGCAGGACACGACGAGAGGTTGTAGCTAACGCATAACTTCGACCCAGTTGTAGTTTTCGCAGGTCGGGTTCTGAACGTACCCTGAGGTAATTGGCAAGATGCTGTCATCGCAGTAGGCTATTTTATTCATGGTTGGGCGTTTTCATCAAGCAGGCTACTAGCTCCGTTGGTCCCGCATTGCTCTCACACAGACGAAAGTGGAAACGTATCTTCTCCAATTAGGCTACTAATCGTCATTGATTTTTTTTTGATTTTTTTACGCAGCTTCTCTATTGTTGCTATTGTGTGTGTGTATAATGGAATAAAAACCAAAGAGTTATTGGATAATAGACCTGCGTAATGGGAATTCGTCTCTTTTTGTTTACTTGGAGACTAACCCCCTTTAGCCGTTCGTTTACAATCGAGTTCAAAACGAATCGCTTGGCCCTAATGATACATTAACTTCAAATAATAACCCGTTTCCCAGGGAAACATGGACGGCACAGTGGAAAGTTATATCACGCAAACAATGGCTCTGCTTTTTGTTTTCCATGTCTATTGAGGAATAGAAGAGCTTTGCAATGAATGTGGCACCTGTCTCTCAAATGAAGTATTTATGTTAGGCTACGCCCGAAATACTGTTTTTACTCTGGTTTATTAGACGGGTAAGCTTCGTCAAACTTGCAGGTCGTTATCAGAAAGGACACTTGGGCTTTGTTCTATGAAAACCTACCAACACCACCCATCTCTATGCAGCCAACAGAGCTCTGAGCCTCGCCCTGTCAAGTGATATAAATAGCATTTCCCACATGGGAAGCTTCGCACCACAGACTGCGTATGCTCCACTTCCACATATTACTAATCACATAGCCATTGTTCAAAAGGCAACAACAGCTAATGTCAGCCATTTCTGAAGTTATATAACAAGTGACCAGCATTTGAGACCAGCAACATCTTTGAAATATGCCTGCTCCATTCTTGGTTGTGCATGAGGAGACCCACCTAAGCCCTTGATCATCTCCCTACATCTGCTGTATTGCCATTGTTTGCATGAAAGGTGTGCTGCTAAGCTTCCTCTTTTGTAAGTAAGAATTTCACAGTAATGTCTACACCTGTTGTATTTGGCGCATGTCACAAATAAAATTTGATTGGATTATCATGCATGTATTGTTTTTTTAATTTAACCTTTATTTAACTAGGCAAGTCAGTTAAGAACAAATTCTTATTTACAATGACGGCCTACACCGGCCAAACCTGGACGACGCTGGGCCAATTGTGCGCCGCCCTATGGGACTCCCAATCACTTCCGGTTGTGATACAGCCTGGATGTAAAGATGTACACTGAACAAAAATATAAACGCAACATGTAAAGTGTTGGTTCCATGTTTCATGAGCTGAAATAAAAGATCCCAGAAATGTTCCATACGCACAAAAAGCGTATTTTTCTCAAATGTTGGGCACACCAGCCCAGGACGTCCACATCTGGCTTCTTCACCTGCTGGATTGTCTGAGGGGGGAGAAGGGGGTGTGCTGAGGAGTATTTCTGTCTGTAATAAAGCCCCTTTGTGGGGAAAAAACGAATTCTGGTTGGCTGGGCCTGGCTCCCAAGTGGCCCTCCCAGGCTCAGCCCAGTCATGTGAAATCCATCGATTAGGGCCTAATGAATTTATTTCAATTGACTGGTTTTCTTATATGAACTGTAATGCAGAAAACTCTTTGAAATTGTTGTGTTCAGTAAAGTAGTTTGGGGAAGAAATGCTGCAGGAGGGACAATAGGTTCACGCCAAGCAAAGTTAGTCAGTTTGTCCTCAATACATACGGACAGTATCTTCTTTTAGTGGTACAAAGTTTTCTCTCTCTTAGATGTTAACTGACTTGAGGGAATAATACATCCGCACATCAAGCCTCAAGCTTTGAAGGCATGTCATCAGAATAGCATCCTGGCATCGGAGTTGAGGCTTTGATTCCAGGCAACCTCAGACATTATCTACACACCTGTACTAGAGAGCTATACACTTGTGGTTCTGGGGGTGTGAAGGAGGCAGGCAGCTGTTTACAGCTGACAGGTGATTAACCTTTTCTACAGAAATCTGAAGGTGTAAATGGTTAGATTACAATTCGTGTTCAGTGGTTATGGCCTAGCAGGGCCAGGAGTTTTTCCGGACCACATGACCTGACCAGGAAACTCTGGGCACATGTTATATAGCCTATAGGTAACTGTTCAGTGCTGTCTGAGGTGGTTGTGTAGATGTTTCTTGTGGCCTGCTCTGGCCTAAAACCTTCAGTGTCCCTCAACAGTATCTTGGAGAGAGTGTCTGTGTGGAAACAGATTATTATAATCATTTTTTTTTTACATTGACCTTTCCTCACTGTGGCAGGGAAAACACAAGTGCAATTGTTGTAAGGGCATGTTTTGTCTCAACTGAGGACAGGCACAACACAACCTTAAATGATGCAAAATAGGTACTAAGCGATGAAGTATGCGAATATGAAAAAATCTGAATTTACACTTGTTGGTAATTGATGTTAAAGGTAAAAGCATTGGTTTTTGTGAATCTCTTTCACAAAAAGTATTAAATAGTTGACAGCCCTGTTTAAATGATATCAATCTCAACTGTTTTATATTTTCCGGTGATGGAGACATGGATGTCTCATAGTAGGAGTTTCTGAGCACTTCTACAATGGGCAAATTATGTAGGGAAGGTTTTGTTCAAATCAAAGGGGATTGCTGTCAAAAAGTGATTGAACTCAAATTAATTTACCCAAGGACAACAAGGCCTTGAGTCTGTTTGTCCAATTAGACAATGCAGTGAACTGCGAACACGTTTTGTCCAGGTGGCTGACTGGAATCAGAAATGCACTCAAAAGGTGCCTTGGCCCACAGCAGTGCTTTTAAACACGACAGTGTCATTTCTACAGATTTTCCTTCTTACTGCTCTAGTAACGTTATTAATGCGCTATGAACAAATGCACATCGCATTTGATGAATCCAGTTGATTTAAGCAGGTGAAAGGTCAAGGGTTTTTATTCTTGTTTTGTGTGTGGGAAGTAGGCCTAATATGAATTGTCATGTCTATCAATGGACACCACCACTGGGCACTGTCAATCAGAGCAGCAGCTTCCTATTAAATGAGGTAAATAGACAACAAAGACCCAAGTGCTTTTTGGTTCTCTATTCCTCACCTCCTTGTTGATGACTAAACAATAAAGACCCAATTGTGTTATGTTCTTTACAAACAAGTATTTACACATGACCAATAGGCTACATCCCTTTTTGAGTGCACGAAGGATCTCTGATAGGGCTGTTTTGGATTCCCAAGCAGTGTGCTGATTCTGTGACTATAAAGAATTGTGGCTTGCTATAAAAGTGCTAGTGTCTCCATTTTTTTTTTTGTCCTTGACAGTTGAGGACTGTCTGAAGGTAGCGGGAGCTGAACACATCTAGCCAACTCAAGTCTGTATTTCAGCAATGAAAAATGTTGACTGTGCAGCAGATCTTTTGCAGATGTTTCGCGATATGTAGAATAACCGTTGTCATTCCCGTTTTTAGAATTGCCTTATTGCTTGTCACGTTGGTAATTTAGGCCTACACATTTTGGCGTCCCACATTTTGCGTTCCCATTAAACTACGCACTTTTGTGCTAAATAATTGACATTTAGGAAGTGTCATGTGGGAGTTTCGTCAGCGCGGTAGCAGCAGCAGCAGCAGCAACACGTGATTCCATGCAGGCTGTACTTGTTGGAGTGAAAGATTTTAATTCTGGAAGGGGTGAGAATTTGTGCATCTAGATGGCCTAAGTTCTGTCTCAAGAGGGCTAATTCAAGAGGTCCAGCAGCCCCACCAGACCAGTCCTGTTTGATGACAGCTTGTCTTGTTTGAGTGCCCTTGAATCGTTGATATGGGCCTACTGCCTCATTCTTCACATCCCTCAATCTTGACTGATGGCATCGATCGGGTCTGTTCAAATGAGCCCTCTAGTGTTGCACAGAGGGGAGATGCTCTATCTTTGAGACACTATACAACACAGAGCTTAATGGGACCTAGTCTGTTGTGTGATAAACCAATTACAGTGGACGGAAGTTTTTAATTAGGTTTGCGGCTGTAAAAGCTTTGTCTATCATCCCCAAATAAATTGGCTTAATGCGTCCTGCAGAGGAGGAGCCTCTAAAAGTGCTACTCGGTTTTACCTTTCTCTTAAAACCACAACTATAAAAAAAACAGTTTGTCCACTAAGAGGATGTTTGCCTTGTGTCATTAACCCCCCCCCAGCCTTGGTTTATATTAGTCTGATTGATCACATACGTTCTCATTTTGAGCAAGCAAGTCTCAGACTGTGCTGATGTTACTTTGCTCAGAGTTCAAGAGAAATGCACAGTGTTTTGAAAGGGGCAATGCCATCACAGAACATTAGGGAAAGTGGGATACCTAGTCAGTAATACAACTGAAATGTGTCTTCCGCATTTACCCCATCCCCTCTGAATCAGAGAGGTGCTGGGGGGGGCTGCCTTAGTCGACATCTCGTCATCTGCGCCCGTTAGGGTGTGGACTAAGTGCTCAGGTCAAATGGCACTCACTCTAATGTATTCAGAGTCAAAATATATCATCACTTATATGCCTTTCATAGAACTAAAAAGATGTCAAAAGAATGGCACAGACAGTCTTAGTTAGTTATTTGGAGCAGTCTTGGCATTGCCCCTGGCTCTGCCAGCAGCAGAACGAGGGCTAAGTGGGATCAAAATGAATAGACCACTCCTTTGATCTTATTTATCATGCATCCACCCCCAGATCTGGCTCAGAGGGAGAGATGTATTTTGTCTGATAAGTTAATGTTCTCTTCACTAATGGCTGTTGTTCAATTACACTCCCATTTTAACTGCTATGGCAGGAGTTCAAGACAGGAGCCTTTTGTACAGTAGACTAGAGGCACTGGCAGAGATTTGCTTTTGGCCTCTCACAACGTGACTGAAGCCTCTGACTCAAGAACTAAATTGCTGGTCCTACTGGCTATCAGCATTGAACAACAGGTGAGTTATCTAGTTCTTAGACATGACTTCTAGTTCTTTTGGTTTTACGAAAACGTGTCATCTCCGATTTATGGGTTCCAAGCAAACTGCGGTTTCCTACTCCAAGGTACGTGCGGGTTAGCACATCCAGTGTGAAACCCACACCGTGTTGCATCAACGGCGCCTTTCCTTTGTGTTGGCCTGTAAATTGGATGACATTTCATATGCTCCGATAGCACCCGTTGTGCACCACGGGCCTTCATTTCACAGAGAAACTTTCCTGGAATCTGAGCATGGCAGCACCCCACACAAGAGTCCACAATAGAGGGACCAATGGTAGACCAGGCTCATTGACTGTGTCTCTCACCCACATCCCATGCTGCTCATTTTTCTCAGTTGAATCATGGATATTTATAGCCTGTGTTTTGCATGGACATTTTTTGTCTTCATGTACATACATTTCTGTACCCCCTGGCTATTTTATTCTGGCACAACTCTGAGTCATCATGTTGGTATTCCAGCAATGTGCTGGTGATGCATGTTGTCCGACTGCATTGTTCTGTATGGAGATTGAGAAGTATTAGGGGAATGACAGTGTTGTTCCTGTAATCTGGGGCAACTGTTTGCACCAGCCAGACTCTCTGTATTGAGTAAATTCAATGTTCTTGGTTAACAATGAGGAAGTGGCCTCCACTCCATACTCAAGTGGTTTCTAATTGAATTCTTGAAGATTTTGGAAAGCAGGAGAAATGGATGCCACTGATATCCTTTCTAAAAGATGTCAATACTCTAGCGTCCAGCCACCCCAGGCTCCTCCACTCTGCCGAGAGTGTAATCTGAAAGCTTAACAGCAATGTATCCCCGACCATATCTACAGACAAAGAGTAATAGGTTTTTCTCACAGAGCCTGCAACCGTGTTCCCTCTAGATAAGCAGCCTGATGGTGTGTCCGACAACCCTTCATTATGGGTTGTGGTTGTGTTCCCGGGCCAGTGGAAGGCATAGCCTCATCTACTCAGATTCCTATGGCCATTCCAGGCATTGTCCTTGGGAACAGCCAGCCAGCCAGGCTGGACTGGAACGAGCAGCTGTGGGGCAGAACAGGGGGCATGGAGGAAAGTTATTAACAAGGCCTCAGACACAAGGATTAAGCATGCACACGGAGACAATCCATGAGTAATGAATTACCTTAAGGACAACACGGGAGGACGTTTGCTTAGTGAGCTGCCCACTGCCAGCCACCTTGCCCTGCATATCTCTCTTAAGGAGCTTATCATACTTAATGTAATTGAAATGTCAGATGAACTTGTGGATAAACTTTCATAAAAATGTTAAGTGTTTTTTTTTTTTTTTTTTTTGTCTCTTCAACTTAGTCTTTGTTTTTTAAAAATGAGACCTTTAAGGCTTGAGGCAATGTTTTTATTTTTTTTCTTCTACAGATTCACTTCAGTCTGTTTAGCAAATGGGCAGAAATGCCATGTGGTATCACACAATGGGAAACTATGAAAAGTAATCTTTTCCGCCCCAAGAGCACCCAGCGTGTTTCCTCCTTGCCGTGCATTAGAAGTGTGAGGTATCTCATACAACTGGAGCGAGAGGCTGCAGGCTCCCTGTTATCACCCAGTCTCAGGCTCTCTCTCCGGGGCCTTCCTACAAATGATAAATCCTCCCGATGGGGCTAAACAGTGGAAAGAGGGGGGGGGGGGGGTGGTCACGGTACTGACCCAATCATTTTGGGGGGGCTGTCCTCCCAACTGTTGAGCCTAGGCTGTTGGGATAGAATACTGCAAGCAAATCTCTGTGGTGTGTGGGACATTGATTGGGTAGGGGGGGTCAGAGTGCACTGGCCTTTGTTGGGAGTGGGGTTACATGGAAGTGTGGAGGCCCTCTGTCAGGGGGCCTGCCAAAGATTGCCGTGGACAGCTCCTTTTCAAGGCCATTGTTCTCTGACAGTCCATGCCTCTTCATTAATGAACTCCCTCATTGATTTGTTGCCGTGGCCTCTGCACATGCAGTTTCTTCAGGAATCTTTGTAATTGTGTTGCTGGGTTGTCGCTTTCACTTAAGAAAACTGCAGTGGGCTCATGGAGGACGGGCTTTCAGATGTGTTCCCCCTCAAGCTTTTGTTAGGTTCTGAGAAGCTGGATGTAAGTAAGCCATCAAGAAGGCCAAATGTCTTATGTAGTCATAAATGGATAGATCTTTTTTTTTTACATGATTGGAAGTGCTCTCAGCAATTATGCCCCTTTTAACAGCTTTTCTACGTGAATCAACAAAAGAGAGATTTAAATTCTCTTAAAGGAACTCTGTTTTAGAAATGATCTAAGGCGTCCTTGTCAGGTTATGATATCTTTGATATCCTCTGTCCTCATGTGGCTGATATTCTAGTTTCCTGAATGTCTTTCCTCTGACTAGTTCCATTTGTCAAGCAAATCGGGCTCCCAACTGGGAAATTTAGTGCACCCCCATTCTTTTCACATACCGTAGAGCTGAAAAAACCGACAGCAATGTGTTGAGAGATTTCAACTGTTCGTGCATCTCAAAGAACTCTATTTTTAACACAGCTGAATTTCTTATGCCTCTGCCTAACGTGGTTCTGTTGCGGTACCGCTCTTCATGTCGTACTCCCGGAGACGGTCCTGAAAAACATCAAAGGACCTTCATACAAGGATCTTGCATTCCTCTTCATAGCATCCCTTCCGCAGCACACTGGCTCATATGTTTTCCAAAATCACCAGTTGATTTTTCCAGGGGAACGCACAGTCCTCTGCCTTGTCCTTCAAGCATCCTCATATCCTCCTTGTCTGTAGCTATGACACTTTGCCTTTGCTAAGTATCCACCATGATGCCTACACATTGGTAGATGTGAGCAGGCCAGACACTGTTTACCTTCACTGGATTCTTTTGTTGTTGTTGCAAGACACAGTTGGTCCTAATTTACACACTCCTCCCTCAAGCTGAGTTTATCAGTCCCCTGCTAATTTATAAACTGTTTTAAGGGAGTATTTAACAAACTCACAAAAATTCTGCTGTCGGGTCTCTTTCCTGATTCCCCCTAGGTAGTTGAAGCTCTCTTTTCCTTCAAAGCTCGATATTTGCATTGTCACTTGGTATACCCAGAATAGTATACCAAGTGAAATTCGAATCCTGAATTTCCAGTTTAACAGTTACTCATTGTACTGCCTACCAGAATATGCCCACTGAGAGTGGATGCGGGTCACTGTTAACGGTATATGTGTGATTTAAGTAAAAGTGTACTACACCCTTGGGGTTTGGCGACGCTCCCTGTTTGTCTTTATTTGACCTTTTCACCTTTTTGAGCGCTTTGGTAATTGATAATCATTGAGGGCTGAGGAAGAAGTCCCACTCGCCCCCACTGCTCAGTCACCTCAATCTTCAAGCACATCACATCAATAGTATATATTTTCAGTCGGTCCCTGTGAGTCTGTAGTGTTGAGATGGACAGTTCTCACACGGTCTCAAATAGCCACTAAGTGTTGAAAAAGCCCAAATCTGAATGCTTTTGAGGCATGCCCCATCTTGTCCAGTGTTCACAGGCAGTGGTGGCTCATGAAAGCTGAGAATCATCTAGCACCCAAACCCCAAGTGCATTATAACCTGTGAGAATATGCTCAGACTAGACCAACTGGAAAGTTTGTTGACGATGGCTGAAGAGCCAATTTGCGATGGGGAATTTTGGACCTCATATGTTCGAAAGTCTCCAGATGACACAATAAAGCCCCATTGAACACAAATGAAGGGTATATGTCTTTTTGAAGGGGTCAATTGAAGGGCAGAGGGTCAGTTGGATGGAAAGCGGTTTCTCCAGACATAAATGGAACCATCCATTGATGTAGCCTAGCGTGACATGAGGTAGTTCGCTACAGCAGGGCTTCGGCACTAGCTGGCTTTCTATTTCAAACTAGGGTTTGTTTTCTTTGACGGTTTTAGTACCTCAGTTTATGTCCTCACCAAAGTGTGAGTATTATTGCTGGCAGGTGGTGACTGTTCAGGTCCAAGGGTACCCCCTTTAGTACTTTTTACAGTTTTCACTGAGGAGTAGTAAACCACCAAATGCCTTTTGAGTTAGTTTTGGACAAAGTGTTGTTGGAATAAGTCCAGCAGTAAGTTGTACATATTTACCAGGTTGTCAATGTAAGCTGGTACACTTGTTCTCAGTTTACCATTTTGTCCAGTGTTTTTAATTTTTTTTTTTTAAATGTATTTATTTTTCTATTTTGTGTTCAAATTTGCATGTACTGCACATTTTAATCCTGCTTAACATCAGACTCCTCTTTCGCTGTGTAGTTGAGTGGCCTTCAGAGGTGTGTGTGTGTGTGTGTGTGTGTGTGTGTGTGTGTGTGTGTGTGTGTGTGTGTGTGTGTGTGTGTGTGTACTTGACTCATTCACTGGTCAGAAGCTGCAGGGGGCTGGTCTTGTGACACCAGTAAAGAGAGGGAGAGAGGGCTGTTTTCTCCCTTCTCTTTGCTAACCTTCCTCCGCATGGCTTTTTAAACACTCCTAGCGACCATAATATGCCCAGTGAAGACACTAACTCTTTGAGCGGGCGGACTTTTCCACAGTCCCCCCCCCCCCCAGGCTAACTGCATGCATTACTGCTCTGTGTTAAACACCGGAACCACGGCTTGTTAGTGGTCCCTTTAATGCTTCACGGGCCTATTTCAATATTTACTGAGTTGCTCCAAATTGCTCAAAGTTGTGAATGAAGCACTTGAAAGGTTTTCCCCCCTTTTATTTCTCATCCAAATCACATACAGTGAGTGCGTAGACCTGAAGCAGTAAAGCACACAGGGAAATGGAAGTAGGCTGTGCTGTTTCCTTTGTTCAGTACTCTTCATCTCAGGCGCGCACCTGTTTTCGGTCCGACTCGTCTGCTATGCATTTCAATTGTTAAATGACATCAGTCTTATTCTCTAGAGCTCTGAAAAGCTTAACCACAAGGCAGCTCCTTTAGTCTCCTGCCTGCTTTCACGCGCTCTCAACTACGCACTTCAGTCATGAACCTATATAAGGGGGGTGTGTGTGTGTGTGTGTGTGTGTGGTGTGTGTGTGTGTGTGTGTAGGTGACCGTGCGGCCCTTTTTAGTTATTTTTTTTAGACGGTGAGGGAAAAAAAAGAAACTGCTCTTGATAGTAACGCTGCTGTTAAAGATGCTTTAAGTATAGGCCTCACAGCCTTTGCCAGAGCTTTGACGAAGGCCGTGAGGCCGATAACATAAAGCTTATTAAAGAGCAGTGTTTTTGTCATCTTCAACTGTTACCATGCACCTGCAAAAAAGATAGCTCAGATGTGCGAGTGCCTTTAAAAAAAAAATGTATACAGTTTCAGTCAAAAGTTTGGACACGTACTCATTCAAGGGTTTTTCTTTATTTTTACTATTTTTTACATTGTAGGGTAATAGGGAAGACAAACTATGAAATAACTCATGGACTCATGTAGTAACTAAAAAAAGTGTTAAACAAATCAAAATACATTTTAGATTCTTCAAAGTAACCACCTTTTGCCTTGATGACAGCTTTGTACACTTTGGCATTGGGGAGTTACACCGTTGGTTTCACCTTTCCCGAACCCGAAAAGTCGAGTCGTGTGTCTCTTCTGAAATATGACCCGCCAAACCTCGCTCCTTAACACCCACCCGATTAACCCGGAAGCCAGCTGCACCAATGTGTCGGAGGAAACATCGTTCAACTGACAACCAAAGTCAGCCTGAAAGTAAAAACCCTCCCCTAACCCGGACGACGCTGGGACAATTGTGGGCCACCCTATGGGACTCCTGGTCACGGCCGTTTGTGACACGGCCTGGGATCGAACCAGGATCTGTAGTGACGCCTCAAGCACTGCAATGTAGTGCCTTAGACTGCTGCGCCACTCGGGAGGCCCATGGTCATATGTTTTTAAATGACTTGCATTTTTCCCACTTTGTTTCACCTCCTCCACCTTTACTGTGTGGTTGACTACACCTTATGGAGAAAGCTGTGTGTGCAGGAGAGTCTTTTTGTTCTCTTGTGTGTATCCGGGGTTTGTGTGCGCTCGCTCAAATGCATCTGTATTTGAGTGTACGTGCATGCAATTGCGTGTTCGCATCCAAGGTAACTAGAGTAGCTGCCGGCTTGCCATTGACTGACCGGACCCCTGCTGTGATGCCAATTGGTCGGTCTGACGTAGCAGGTGAAGCACATTCAAAGAAGGCACCATTAGGGAGGGGGAGGAGGTCTGTCCACCTCAGCAGTTACGGTAATAGGCTCTCTCTCTGGGCTCTCTAATGGCCTACTCCCCAGAGTCATGGCTGCACATAGAGACATCATTAACCAGACCTCTCTCTGCCCCGTTTAATTCCTCCTCCTCTCCCCCCCTTCAGTCTTGCTCCATTTTCCTGAAATATGACTTCCAGCTAAGAGGTAGCCAGTAGCTTCTGTAAAGACTTCCAGGAGTGACACTCTAGTGTGTACTTTAGTGTACTTTAACTGCCACCCTCAGGAGGGGGAGGGTTGAACACAGTACTGAAGATGAGTGTTGGAGCGCTGTGCGTCGAGTCTCTCACATGGCATACAGGATTTCTCTTCTTTCACACAGACCAGGGTAGTGTAAAGTAAACCCTATTGCAAAAACACTGTTTCCCAGGCCCAGCAGACTTTTCCCCCTTCTTTTCAGGGTGTTTGTTTTGACTTTAACATCTGGTGCCTCTATAAAACTTGGATTAGAATCAAGCCCCCTCCTACCCCCAATGAATTAGATAATTACCCCAGACTGCCTCCTTTCTTGGCACTGTCTCAATTCGTGTCAGACTGTTTCCTTGTATGACTCCAGCTTGGGGGCGGGGGGAGGAGGAGGAGAGTCAGTGATGTGTAATAAATTGACACCAGACGGGAACCAGACGTGTTGTGGGTGTCCCTCCCTACTCCCTTCCATGATCCTCAGTTCAAAGAAGGTGTGGCGGCGAGGTTGACCGACTAGTCTGAGGCCAGATTACGGGAGCTGGCTGTGTGGGTTAAAAAGTGCCAACCCCACACAACTGCTTTGTTTTCTCTGGGTGGGAGTCTGTCGTGGTGGGTTCCGGCTGCTAGATACACGGTCATCAAATAGTACCGTGACAAGAACAATGAGTCAGGGTCGTCCCTGACACTATCCGATGTGCAAGCATCCAGGAATGCTTGTTATTCTGTGTAATCTAATCCTGGCATTCTGATTAGTCTCTTCCTCTCTGGGAGTGAGAGCATATTGTCAACATGTCTTTCTCATGACCCTTATTGACCAAAACATCTTCTCTTTTTACTCTTCTTGCCCAGTTCCAACTCCCCTGGCCTTACTAGGGCCTTGGAATCAGCTGTTGACATGAAATATGTTTGCCTAGCTACCCAAAGTCATTGCTGAGGCCAAATGATATGCCACAACCACGGACGTTAGTTTCTCCTCCACAATGAGTCTGGCTCTAAGTTTACTCCCCTATGATTCCTAGAATGGAAATACAGTACCATCTAAAGTTTTGACACACCTACTCATTCATGTGTTTTTCTTTATTTTTACGATTTTTCTATATTGTATAATAATAGAGAATACATCAAAACTATGAAATACCACATATGGAAGCATGTAGTAACCAAAACAGTGTAAAACAAATCCAAATATATTTTAGATTCATCAAAGTTGCCTTGATGACAGCTTCACACACTCTTGGCATTCTCTCAGCCAGCTTCACCTGGAATGCTTTTCCAAAAGTCTTGAAGGAGTTCCCACATTCTGGTCACTTGTTGGCTGCTTTTCCTTCACGCTGCGGTCCAACTCATCCCAAACCATCTCACTTGGGTTGAGGTCAGGTGATTGTGGAGGCCAGGTCATCTGTTGCAGCACTCCATCACTCTCCTTGGTCAAATAGCCCTTACACAGCCTGGAGGTGTGGTGGGTCATTGCCCTGTTGAAAAACAAATGATAGTCCCACTAAGCACAAACCAGATGTGATGGCGTATCGCTGCAGAACGCTGTGGTAGCCATGCTGGTTAAGTGTGCCTTAACCTCTCTCGGGTATGTGGGACGATTTCGTCCCACCTACGTAACAGCTACTGAAATTCCAGTGGCGCGATTTTTGAATCGTTAGAAATACTATTACTTCAATTTCTCAAACATATGACTATTTTACAGCTATTTAAAGACAAGAATCTCGTTAATCTAACCCCACTGTCCGATTTCAAAAAGGCTTTACAACGAAAGCAAAACATTAGATTATGTCAGCAGAGTGCCCAGCCAGAAAAAAATCAGACAGCCATTTTTCAAGCTAGCATATGTCACAAAAACCCAAACCACAGCTAAATGCAGCACTAACCTTTGATGATCTTCATCAGATGACACACCTAGGACATTGTGTTATACAATACATGCATGTCTGTTCAATCAAGTTCATATTTATATCAAAAAACAGCTTTTTGCATTAGCATGTGACGTTCAGAAAACGCATAACCCCCGGCAAACTTCCGTTGAATTTACTAACAGTTTGCTAAATTACTCACGATAAACGTTCACAAAAAGCATAACAATTATTTTAAGAATTATAGATGCATTACTCCTCTATGCACTCGATATGTCCGATTTTAAAATAGCTTTTCGGATGAAGCACATTTTGCAATAATCTAAGTACATAGCCCGGCATTACAGGGCTAGCTATTTAGATACCCACCCAGGTCAGCATCCACCAAAATCACATTTCCTATAAGAAAAATGTTCTTACCTTGCTTGTTCTTCATCAGAATACACTGCCAGGACTTCTACTTCAATAACAAATGTTGGTTTGGTCCCAAATAATCCATCGTTATATCCAAACAGCAACGTTTTGTTCGTGAGTTCTAGAATGCTTATTCACGGTCTCGCGCATGGCGCATTGGCGTGTCAAAAATGTCTAAATATTCCATTACCGTACTTCGAAGCATGTCAACCGCTGTTTAAAACCAATTTTTATGCCATTCAACTCGTAGATTAGTGATAATATTCCGACCGGGAGTATGCATTGAGCCTAAACAGCCGAATAAAATTTCTCCTCAGAAGCGACTCATGCACGCGCATCATTCAAAGGTCCTCGGAGCAGCCACTTACAAAAGGCGATAATCTGTTTCAGCCTGAGGCTCCCTCGTAAACCTTCAGTTATTTCGCGGGCTCTGAGAGCCTATTGGAGCCCTGGGAATTGTCACGTTACAGCTAAGATCCTTACTTTTCAATAAAAAGATGCAAGACGCACGACTCCTTGTCAGACAGGGTACTTCCTGCTTGAAACCTTGTCAGGTTTTTGCATGCCATAGGAGTTGTGTTATACTCACAGACACCATTCAAACAGTTTTAGAAAATTCAGAGTGTTTTCTATCCAAACCTGAACAATAATATGCATATTCTAGCTTCTGAGTTGGTGTAGGAGGCAGTTAAAAATGGGAACATATTTTTTCCAAAATTCTCAATACTGCCCCCTACCCCAAACAGGTTAATCACAGTGTCACCAGCAAAGCCCCCCCCCCACACACACACACACACCATCGCACCATCACACCACCACCTCCATGCTTCACGGTGGGAACCACACATGCAGAAATCATCTGTGAAGCATTTATTTAGGCTGCAATTTCTGAGGTGCAGTTAACTTTAATGAACTTATCATATTAAAGTTCTTGAAAGGTTCCGTATTGACTGACCTTCATGTCTTAAAGTAATGATGGACTGTCGCTTCTTTTTGCTTATTTGAGCTGTTCTTGCCATAATATGGACTTGGTCTTTTACCAAATAGGGTTATCTTCTGTATACCACCCCTACCTTGTCACAACACAACTGATTGTCTGAAATGCATTAAGAAGGAAAGAAATTCCACAAATTAACTTTTAACAATGCACACCTGTTAATTGAAATGCATTCCAGGTGACTACATCATGAAGCTGGTTGAGAGAATGGCAAGAGTGTGTGAAGCTGTCATCAAGGCAAAGGGTGGATATTTTGAAGAATCTCAAATATAAAATCTATTTTGATTTGTTTAACACTTTTTTTTTGTTTACTACATGATTCCATGTGTTATTTCATAGTTTTGATGTCTTCACTATTATTCTAGAATGTAGAAAATAAAGAAAAACCCTTGAATGAGTAGGTGTGTCCAAACTTTTGACTGGTACTGTGCATTCTAGATTGTCTGATTGGTTCCAGAGTCCGATGGGTTGGGCCAGAACACACGTGAGTAAAGCCAGTACAGTATGTATATAGGCAGAAATTGCTTCTCCAATAGAAATCCCAGATCAGTCTTGTAGGCAACGTCATGGCGACGTTGGCTAGCTCACGCACAGAAACATCTGGTCTAACGATCATCTCACGCCGAACTGCGCACGTGCAGGCCGTCAAATCAAAGGCACTCTTTCGATATAAAGTTGTTTCTGACAGAAATGAAAACGTGTCAGTTTGTCACTTTCACAAGGTTATAGTAATAACATGTTCAACTATTTCAGACATTGGCTCAAATGTAGGTTGTACCTTTTTTAAGAAAATGAACAGCTAAGTAATATTTTAATTATTTTTCTCATTGACTTCTCAAACCCTGGCCTGGTCTGTTTGGTCTCTTTTGCACGCGTTCCTGGACCTCTCGCGATGTTGCGCTTCTGGGTTTAGAAACTCTGTAGTAAAGTTATGGTTAGAAAATGTGTCATTGGCTTCGATACTCTTGATTGGTTAGAGATGATCCAATCCCTGAGGACTTTGTTTTCTACAACACCCTTCATTTTTGTTTTCACCACCAACTTTAGTGATTGTTGTCTCAGATTGTAGTCTCAGACTTGAAGTATGTAGCGAACGATAGCAGCAGAAGGATTCAGGTTGTGTCTAGGTAAAAAAAATATATCTCTGTCAAAACCCAATCTAGCCAATGTGATGATATCATTGCCTGAAAATACACATACATTTTAAGAAAAATACTTCTAAAAAAATCTATTGTTTTTCAACCAAAAAAATCCCCTGATTTTCACAAACAGCAGAAGGTGCATTGAAATGTACACCAAACCCACGAAGAGACATACAATGGATGCACTACGAAAAACTCATGAAATATGAATGACCCTCCCCAGCTGATTTCTCTCCATGTTTTGGTTTGGGAGACCTTGGATAATTTAAGGCAAGTGCTTTAGGTGTAAGGCCTTGCCTCACCTTCCCAGCTCTGAGCTAAACCAGGTCCAGGCAGCAGATGTGGCGGCCTGTGTTGGTCAGCCATTCTGGGGTTAATGTCTGGCTGGCAGGAATTGGCGTTTTTCTCCGGTTATGGCGGTGACACTGACAGGCAGGAGGGAAGTGGGATGGTAGTGCAGCCAGAGAGGATGTTAGTGTGGTTTGGAGGAAATGGGTTTGCAATATGGTCACTTGGGTTTACTTGTAAAGGCTTAAAATAAGATCTGTGTCCATCTTTTCGTGTTACCTTAAAGTCAAATTTTCCATTTGTTCAAGAAGTGTTAGGGTAATTGTGATTGTGAACTAGTGAGAACCCAAGTATGTCCGTTGGCGCAGTTCCTTTAGCAATATCCAATATTTCTGGTCAGACTGGTGAATTAATTAAAGAAATCTATTATTGCAATCTCTTTTAAGATGTTGTAAAAACATATTTTTATACGCAACTCAAAAGGCTTCTCTCTGAAATAACATGGCTTGCAACTACTTGACGCTGTAGCCTGCCCTGTTTGTCATCTGACTCTGGGCCGGCTGTTTCCGGACCATGATGCATTGTACATTTTAGAGTGAATCTATTTTGAATTGATGAAGAGCTTTGAAACATTTAACCCTCTCTGTGTCCTGGGAAGTATTAATGGCACTCAATCGCCCCGGTGACGACCCTACAGGCTCGATGGTGTTAGTCTCCAGATTGGAAAGAGCCAGATGGTGCCTGATGTCATGAATTAAGACTCTCATTATATCACTCTATTTACTCAACTCAAGCAAGGTCATCGTCAATACCAGCAGAGGAACTGAAATCTTCACCCCCCCCCCCCAAAAAATACTTTATCATCTGCGAAATGTGCTGAGTTTCGTTTTAGTGTTTTATCTTGGAGAAGATTCTGATATTATCTGCGTGGGGTGTAAGGACAATGCTGGGCCTTCTATCATGCTCTGGTACAGTGGCCAGTTGTGGAAACCCCCTCGTGTTCCCTACTCTTTAAGTTAAAAGCCTCTAATTTTAAAAACGGCTGCTTCAAACAGCAAGACATACAAAAGAACGGCCTAGTTCATGGTGAACTGTTTTTTTTTTTTTCAGTGCTTGGAACGGCGAATGCCTCAGTGAGGATGAATGCTTCTGAGCGAGGGAGAGTGAGTGTGGGAGAATGATTGAGGGCTGTGCTGTCATGTTCAGCCGGGCTTGGTTTATGAGTCCGTCTGTCCCCGTGCACTCGCCCAGTGTTCCTGACAGAGCACTCTCTCCAGATTGAAAGTGTCTGCTGAGGCATGATGTTGGTTGATGGGCAATGTGTGTTACATGCTGACCACCCTGCTGGTGTTGCAAAATACATTTACACATGCATGTTATTCAATGGTTTCATCTGAACTGCTTGCGCAAGTCTGCGTTGCTAGGCGCTAAAATAGAACTTGCTTCTATTTTGGACGCTTGTTGCACTGCAAGTCCTTATTCGAAAATGGATTAGATAAAAAAAAATTAAAAAAGTTTCTCATCAGTCTACACACAATACGCCATAATGACAAAATAAAAAAAATAGTTTTTAGAAATGTTTGCAAAGAAAAATTAAACCTTACGCACGTATAGAGACCCTTTGCTATGAAACTCGGAATTGAGCTCAGGTGTGCATCCTGTTTCCATTGATCATTCTTGAGATGTTTCTACAACTTAATTGGAGTCCACCTGTGGCAAATTCAGTTGGTTGGACATGACTTGGAAAGGCACACATCTGTCTATATAAGGTCCCACAGTTGACAGTGCATGTCCGAGCAAAAACCAAGCCATGAGGTCGAAGGAATTGTCCGTAGAGCTCCGACACAGGAATTTGTCTCGGCACAGATCTGGGGAAGGGTACCAAAACATTTTTGCAGCATTGAAGGTCCCCAAGAACACATTGGCCTCCATTCTTAAATGGAAAAAGTTTGGAACCATCAATACTCTTCCTAAAGCTGGCCACTAAGGCAAACTGAGCGATCCGGGGAGAAGGGCCTGCGTTGTCTTGGCAGTTTGCTTAGGGTTATTGTCCTGTTAGACTGGGGCTAAGGTTCATCTTCTGAGGTCCTGAGCGTTCTGGAGCAGGTTTTCACTTTGCTCTGTTCATCAAATCTAAATGTATTGGTTACATACATATAGAGTACCAGTCAAAAGTTTGGATACAGCTACTCGTCCAAGGTTTAAAGTATTTTGTTTTTCTTTCTACGTTGTAGAATAATAGTGAAGACATCAACAATGAAGTAACACACATGGAATCATGTAGTAAACAAAGTGTTAAACAAATCTAAATAGATTTTATATATGAGATTCTTCAAAGTAGCCACCCTTTGCCTTGATGACAGCTTTGCACACTCTTGGCATTCTCTCAACCAGTTTCATGAGGTAATCACCTGGAATGCATTTCAATTGACAGGTGTGCCTTGTTTAAAAGTTAATGTGTGGAATTTCTTTCCTTCTTAATGCGTTTGAGATGATCAGTTGTTGTGACAAGGTATGGGTGGTATACAGAAGATGACCCTATTTGGTAAATGACCAAGTCCATATAATGGGAAGAACAGCTCAAATAAGAGAATGACAGTCCATTATTACCTTAAGACATGAAGGTCAGTCAGTGCAGAAAATGTCAAGAACTTCCTTCAAGTGCAGTCGCAAAGACCATCAAACGCTATGATGAAACTGGCTCTCATGAGGACGGCCACAGGAAAGGAAGACCCAGAGTTACCTCTGCTGCAGAGGATAAGTTCATTAGAGTTACCAGCCTCAGAAATTGCAGCCCAAATAAATGCTTCACGGAGTTCAAGTAACAGATACATCTCAACATCAACTGTTCAGAGGAGACTGTGCGAATCAGGCCTTCATGGTTGAATTGCTGCAAAGAAACCACTACTAAAGGACACCAATAATAAGAAGAGACTTGCTTCGGCCAAGAAACACGAGCAATGGACATTAGACCGGTAGAAATCTGTCCTTTGGTCTGATGAGTCCAAATTTGAGATTTTTGGTTCCAACCGCCGTGTCTTTGTGAGACGCAGAATAGGTGAACGGATGATCTCCACGTGTGGTTCCCACCGTGAAGCAAGGAGGAGGTGGTGTGGGGGTGCTTTGCTGGTGACACTGTCTAATTTATTTAGAATTCAAGGCACACTTAACCAGCATGGCTACCACAGCATTCTGCAGCAATACGCCATCCCATCTGGTTTGTGCTTAGTGGGACTATCATTTTGTTTTTCAATAGGACAATGACCCAACACACCTCCAGGCTGTGTAAGGGCTATTTGACCAAGAAGGAGAATGATGGAGTGCTGCATCAGATGACCTGGCATCCACATTGACTTGACCTCAACCCAATTGAGATGGTTTGGGATGAGTTGGACTGCAGAGTGAAGGAAAAGCAGCCAACAAGTGCTAAGCATATGTGGGAACTCCTTGAAGACTGTTGGAAAAGCGTTCCAGGTGAAGCTGGTTGAGAGAATGCTAAGAGTGTGCAAAGCTGTCATCAAGGCAAAGGGTGGCTACTTTGAAGAATCTAAAATATCATTTTTTAAAATTTGTTTAACACTTTTTTTTTTTTTTTGTTGGTTAATACATGCTTCCATATGTTTTATTTCATAGTTTTGATGTCTTCACTATTATTCTATAATGTAGAAAATAGTAAATATAAAGAAAAACCCTTGAATGAGTGTGTCCAAACTTGACCGGTACTGTATTTAGCAGAAATTATTGCGGGTGTAGCGAAATGCGTGTTCCTAGCTCCAACAGTGCAGTAATATCTAACACACACATCTAAAAGTAAAAGAATGGAATTAAGAAATATATAAATATTAGGACGAGCAATGTCGGAGTGGCGTTGACTAAAATACAGTAGAATAGAATGCAGTATATACATATGAAATGAGTAAAGCAGTATGTAAACATTATTAAAGTGACCTGTGATTCCATATATAGGGCAGCAGCCTCTAAGGTGCTAGATTGTAGCCGGTTACTCAGTCAACAACCTGATCAACTCTATGCAAAATGAGATGTGCCGCGCTGCATGAGGCAAATGGTGGTCACACCAGAAACTGACTGGTTTTCTGATCCATGCCCTTTTTTTTATGGTATTTGTGACCAACGGATGCATATCTGTTTTCCCAGTCATGTGAAATCCCTAGATTAGGGCCTAATTTATTTATTTCAATTGATTGATTTCCTTGTATGAACTGTAACTCAGGAAAATCTTAAATTGTTGCATTTATATTTTTGTTCAGTTTAGTTCATCCCTCAGTGTTGCACTTCTGTGTTTAGCAGAGTAACATTCTATCCTATCGAAAAGGCACCAAATGTTGCTGGTTCGAATCCCCGAACAGGCAAGGTGGAAAAATCTGCAGTTCTGCCCTTGAGCAAGGCAGTTAACCCCTAGCAACAACTGCTCCCTGGTCGCCGATGACGTGTACGTTGATTAAGTCAGCCCCTGCACCTCTCTGGTTCAGAGGGGTTGGGTTAAATGCATTCGGTTGTGAAATTGACTAGGTATCCCCTTTCCCCTTATATGCCATTTTTCTCTAAGGCTACCCATCCCAGCGCCCATCTGCTCTGCATGGCCACAGAAGTGAAACCATGGCCAGACACCTTCCTCTCCATGAAGAAAGCATGAATAGGTCATTGAAAGTCATTGTCAAGCTCATAGAATTTAGGCTATCCATTGATCCATGAAAGACAAACAATTGTGACTATTCATGAACTCCACCTTTTTTGTGTTTAGAAGTCAACAGTCCACAACAATGTCCCGAAAAACGCACATTCATTTGAGTAGCTTATTGTGAAGGTAGGCCTATATCACTGTAAATAACATAACTCACACATGCCCAGAAAAGAGAGGATTCTCTCTTCCCCCAAAAATGCTAATCAGGTCACCATCCATGATTGTCCAACCCTGCTAAAATCCCTAAGCCACCTAGGTGAAGTAGAGTAGGTGAAGTAGAGTTCACTTAAAATGTTAAGACGTGTATAGAGACACTGTGTTTTTTAATATAAAATCAACTATGTATTGAACTTGTCTGATGCTTTAAGCACGCTGTTTGATTAAATAATGATGACACACAAATGACTCGAGGGAGCCAGAGATCAAGAACCTGTTCCCGACCCTCCTGACGCTGTTGCTGGCCTTCGCAGATTCTGCCGTTATGCTCCTGAAGTTGCCGGTAATAGAACACACCAGCGGTGGGCAACCTTTTCCATTTGGAATGCTAATTTATCTTACCATTTCTACCAATCTGCTTGCCAGTTATGATTTTCATATGCACATTTTTGTGGAACAGTCATTTCATTTATAATAGTCTTTGTATCTCAAAATCATTGTCTGGTTTCTACCTAAATTGTTTCTATCTAAATTAAAATGTATACAAATCTAAATAACTTTTATTGCCATTGCCAACTATGTAGTAATAATCTACATTAAGCCAACACATAAAAACATTGCAGCCTGCAGGTAGAAAATATCCTAATTTTTTTTAATTTTTTATTTTTATTTATTTAAAAAATCTGTAAATTACATTGGCTACGCATGGCCTGTCTACAACACTCTTGAAACATTTGATCAACTGTGTCGGTACAGACACCGCTGTGGGCTATTTGTGCAAGGGATTAGAAGTCATCAGGTCTTTTTATGACGTTTCCACTGGATCAGAGCATCACATTTTTCCCCTTTCCTGCTGAGTGGTTATCGAAAGTGAGTTGGAAATATTGTTCAAATACTTTGAGGAACTATTGTCATTCTCAATTGATTCTAAAAACAGACTTTGTTAACTTGCTGTTTTGAGGTGAAGGAAAAATACTTTGGTAAGCTCCACAGCTCATTTGTGGTGGTGAGTTAACGACAATCAGAAATACCATCAGACGTCCCCAAATTGGCACATTTCAGAGGCCTACATTTGCGTGCTGGCCAAGTAGACTAGTCCTTCTATATGTGTAATCAGGTGTGCGTCTTTACTCAACATTGATAGGAGCGTTTCAAACACGAGACGATTAATAAATTGATAAAACTCATAAATGAAATAAACAAACTTGTTTCTCACAAATGTAGCATCCTGCAAAACACATGTCCACTCTGACAATGAGAACAAATGCTAAATGACTGGAGTAGTAATAATAATATATTGTATGCATTAACAGAAATGACTGTAACGAAACAAACATTGCAGATTAGAAATGGGAATAAATGGTAAATGTAGGCTACGATTTAGGGATGTATGTAATGGGGACTTGATAGACATAACAAACAATGCACACAATGAATACCCACAATGGTGGGAGAGAGAGCGCAGTCTGGAGAGAGACGTGCCTTGTGCATCTGAGCCACAATCCCCTTATTCTTGGACCGGGGCAACCGCGTGCCCTCCTCAATGGATTAGTCCTCTGAGACAGCGCAAATCACACCGGTGTCTCGTGTGCCATGGAGGGGGGAAAAAAACATCTATTTGCGATTGCTCGACACCAAAAAAAATCTGGTTTTCAATACAGACCCCTTTTGTAATACAGAAGGCTATTCCATATAAGGCACCAAGACCTTGTGAAAGTTGCACAGTACACCCTTAATATTGTAATAAATAACATCTAGTGATGCATAACTTGACATTTTTGCCATCCTTTGTGACATTGTGAGAGGATAACCAACCTTCCAATTAATAGCCATGCATTTCTTAGCCACTGTAAATTCTAAGTTACAGTTTCTTTTGAAAAGTTGCCAATATCAACATTTCCAAGCAAACAAAAACGGGGAGAAGGGAGAATCTGTAGACATGCTGAGATAAATTAACATGTTCTTTGCCAGAATTCAGCCAGCCTTCATGATCACAACACATCATGCAAATACTGTATGTCCCCTTTTGTGTTTTACACTTCCAGCAGAGGAATTGCATTTCGGAGTGCATGATATTCAGTTTCACTGGCATTATAGGATGTTCTATAGATGGTTTTAAACTGCAGTAATTTGTCTGAGATTATATGAACATGACTGGGCATTTAAACAAATCTGTATACATTCATCATCAATGTTGTGTACCATGACAGTGAAGTCTGTAGAGCTGTTTTATACCGTGTAGGTGTGAAAAGTAGGGAATCAAATAAATAACATTTTATTTGTCAAATGTGCCGAATACAACAGCGAAATGCTTGCTTACAAGCCCTTAGAACTGCATTGTTGTATAAGAAAATATGCAAAAAAAAGTAAGAGATAACAAATAATTAAAGCGCAGCAGTAAATAACAATAACAGGGCTACATACAGGGGGTGCCAGTACAGAGTCAATGTGTGGGGGCACCGGTGTCGAGGTAATTGAGGTAATATGTACATGTAGGTAGAGTTATTAAAGTGGTGTAAGGGGGGGGGGGGCAATGCAAATAGTCTGGGTAGCCATTTGATTAGCTGTTCAGGATTCTTATGGCTTTGGGGTAGAAGCTGTTTAGAAGCCTTTTGGACCTAGACTTGGTGCTCTGGTACCGCTTGCCGTGCGTTAGCAGAGAGAACAGTCTATGACTAGGGTGGCTGGAGTCTTTGACAATTTTGACACCGCCTGGTATAGAGGTCCTGGATGGCAGGAAGCTTGGCCCCGGTGATGTACTGGGCCATACGCACTACCCTCTAGTCCCTTGCGGTCGGAGGCCGAGCAGTTGCCATACCAGGCAATGATGTAACCCGTAAGGATGCTCTTGATAGTGCAGCTGTAAAACCTTTTGAGGATCTGAGGACCCATGCCAAATTAGCTACGGAGCTAGTTCATTCTCTTCAGACAGAACTTAAGTCGAGAGGGGATGAAACATTAGCTAACATTACATGCCAGTTACACTACTAGCTCAGCACTGGGAATAGATCATTGAATTTTGGTAAGTCAAACATCAGTTACCTTGCCAGCTACATCAGTCAAATAAAGAGTAGCCAGTTTCTGCTTTGCTTGCTTTAACAACTCTGAGAAAAAGTGCAACACAGAGACAGCAGCACCGTGCTGGTCAGAAGCTTTGCCTTCACACGGACTGTCCGTACACTCTGTGGTGTTCGCACAGTGGCTGAAACCGACAAACAGCCAAGCCGACAACTTTGAAGCGTCCGCATGGTCCTAAAGTACACCGATGCATCTTTTTGGTATCACAGTGCAATGATAAAATTGCGAGGGGGGGGGTCAAAAATAAAATGTTAGAATGTGGGGGGTCATGTCCCCCCCGTCCCCAGTGAAAGTTGCGCCCCTGATGGGTCCTCATGAGCACCACTGAAGTTAGAAACATGTCTGTGCTCTAACAAGCTACCACTTCCTCATCTGTTGACTATAATTTCAGTACCCACATTCTGTTACAGGAACACTGGTGTTATTGTTCGGAGAATACAAGCTAACTAGTACCTTTGTACTCCGTACACATCAACAGTGTAATATCAGGATGAAGTAAATAACAAGGAACATACACTAGAATTACATGATATCAAATTTTATTAGTCACATGCGCCGAATACAACAGTGAAATGCTTACTTCTGAGCCCCTAGCAGACAGTGCAGTTTCAAAAAATCTGGATAAGAATAAGAGATAAAAGTAACAAGTAATTAAAGAGCAGCAGTAAAAAATAACAATGTACCGCCCTGTATATAGAGTCAATGTGCGGGGGCACCGGTTAGTTGAGGTAGTATGTACATGTAGGTAGAGTTAATTAAATTTACTATGCATAACTGACAGAGTGAAAGTGGTGGGGAGGGGGGCAATGCGAGTAGTCTGGGTAGCCATTTGACTAGATGTTCAGGAGTCTTATGGCTTGGGGGTAGAAGCTGTTTAGAACCCTCTTGGACCTAGATTTGGTGCACTGGTACCGCTTGCCGTGTGGTAGCAGAGAGAACAGTCTATGACTAGGGTGGCTAGAGTCTTTGACAATTTTTAGGGCCTTCCTCTGACACCGCCTGGTATAAAGGTCCTGGATGGCAGGAAGCTTGGCCCCAGTGATGTACTGGGCCGTTCGCACTACCCTCTGTAGTGCCTTGCGGTCGGAGGCCGAGCAGCTGCCGTACCAGGCAGTGATGCAACTAGTCAGGAGGCTCTCGATGTTGCAGCTGTAGAACCTTTTGAGGATCTGAGGACCCATGCCAAATCTTTTTAGTTTCCTGAGGGGGAATACGTTTTATCGTGCCCGCTTCACGATTGTCATGGTGTGCTTGGAGCATGTTAGTTTGTTGGTGATGTGGACACCAAGGAACTTGAAGCTCTCGACCTGCTCCACTGCAGCCCCGTCGATGAGAATGGGGACATGCTTGGTCCTCTTTTTCCTGTAGTCCACAATCATCTCCTTTGTCTTGATCACGTTGAGGGAGAGGTTGTTGTCCTGGCACCAAACGGCCAGGTCTCTGACCTCCTCCCTATAGGCTGTCTCGTTGTTGGTGATCAGGCCTACCACTGTTGTGTCATCGTCAAATTTAAGGATGGTGTTGGAGTCGTGCCTGGCCGTGCAGTCATGAGTGAACGGGATACAAGAGAGGACTGAGCACGCACCCCTGAGGGGCCCCTGTGTTGAGGATCAGCGTGGCGGATGTGTTACCTACTCGTACCACCCGAGGGCGGCCCGTCGAAGTCCAGGATCCAGTTGCAGAGGGAGGTGTCTAGTCCCAGAGTCCTTAGCTTAGTGATGAGCTTTGAGGGTACTATGGTGTTGAACGCTGAGCTGTAGTCGATGAATAGCATTCTCACACAGGTGTTCCTTTTGTCCAGGTGGGAAAGGGCAGTGTGGAGTGCAATCGAGACTGCATCATATGTACACATTGTAAGATGTTTATTGATAGGCAATGCATTTGGTACAGAGTATGATTTGACTAAGTGAAAACCATGGTCTAACAAGCTCATCAAAAATGTTAAAGAAGTTGTATTAGTAGCTAGCTATATTGTCATAAAGGTATTGGTTTACATTCTAGCTAGTGCCGATCACTGACACAGACAATAGTTGCTTTCCTTGGCTCCCTACAAAAAGCTTTAGGGCCAACTGTTATATTGGTCGTATAATAGCTATTGGGGATACTTGTAAACATGACAGCTAAGTTCTTCCAGCTGTTGTTTAGCTAGCTAACTACATTTCGAGCTAGCTACTTACTACCTAACCTTTAGTCTTCAGATAACCTAATTATCAGAAAAACAGCTGAATGGTAGAAAATTACATGTACTCTTTTATGCTTGAAACAACTTTGGAACCAATTGTCCACAGTATCTAATTGTTACCGGTAGCTAGCTACCTGGCTAGCTAGTTGGCTTTATTGGTCCAGTGAGTAGGTTAGTTAGCCTCTAGCTTTGCCGGTAAAACTCCAGTATTACTGCTAAACTAATTCATCTTTGGTCATTCAATTCCGTTGCAGAAGTGGGAGGAGGAGAGTGGATGGTCCGTAACCTTGTCGTAGCTACTGTTCACTGTGCTGTGCTCTTTAGCGATTGGCAAAGCTACCCTTGACCCTGGCTGTTTGGTTTGTTTACAAGTCGCGGATTGTGTCCTGTGCCATAGACTGTATGGGCTGTGCAAACATAGGAAGGTGGAGATGTGCACACCCAATTAATCTATATTTATATGTGCCATACCTCGGTGTTCGGAGGGTGGAACTAAACAAGCATTTCCGCACTAGAACAGGAATTAGGTCAAAATTGTGGCGGTAACTTCCTCTGGAGGGGGCATTTAACTAACTCCGTCACTTCTTGGCGGTATCATTCTCAAGGAAAGGGGAACTGGAAATCAATGAAGATCCAACTCCCAATGTTGCTGTATACTTGGAGGTATGAGGTCAGCAGAAATGCTTTTAGGGCATTATCACGAAGTAGGCTCTCAAGGTTAGGTAAAATATCTACTGAAGGAAGCAGATTTCTATGGCTGGAAGGAGAGCGCAAAGTGTTTGAGCCCAAGGTGATATTGGATGGCGCAAAAACATTTTGCAACCCTGCATCTCATGTTACTCTTTAAAAGGGGGATCCTGTTGTTGAACATTAGATCCAGAAAAGAATTGATTTATCACTTTGTTTCATAGCTTTGAACAATACCTCCAGTGTGGTTGAAATCCAGAGTTTCAGTATGTGTAGGGTCCGGACTTTGTTTCGGTCTATGAATCCAGATGGTCTCTGTGGAGCTAATAAGGTTTTGTGTTTAACTGAGTCATATATTTTACGCTAGACTGGCTCATGACTCATATTTGTTCAGAAAAATGGTGAATGGGAAACTCTTGGCACCAAATTACAACAAGGCAGCATACATCTTAGGAAGGGTGGTTAGGATAACTCCCATCTGTGTCTATGACATTTGGAGGTTTGTCTGACATCAGTTGGTTATAGTTGCTGCAAAGAATTGCTGGCCACTGGCTAAATCAGTCAGCTGGAGCACATGCATTGAATGTTGTGATAAATGCTTGTAGACTGTCTTAGGAGAATCTTAGAGGGCTTGTGTTGTGACGCTCAGCTAGTGGTGGGCAGGAAGCTAAGGTTTAAGTAGGAGAACCCAGGTGGAGATCTCGTTAGCGTCAGCGCTTGTGATGAGTAATTCTGTTCAGCTAATGAGATGGTGTTTTTAGCTTTTTGTGTTGTGTTTTTCTCTCTTTCGGAGGAGACGGGAGTTAATCGCCAGGATCAAAATGACTGAGCTCTTATGAGAGATGGCTTTCTTCTCTCCTGATAGAACGGGTTTGTAGGAAATGTCTGCAAGTGGGATGTGGATTGAAAGTCAATAATGTTCACGTAATAAGCCCAGTGGCATCGTAACCCGGGGCAATGCTTCCTATTTTCCAATCTCAGAGGTTAAGGTCAGCGGCAGTCCTGTTTTCAGAATTCCACTCACTGACATGTTTTCATCTTATTTTCCACTTTCTAAAATGGAACCCCCCCCCCTAAATTGTAGGAATCAACAAGTTGTAGCCTATATTTGACCGCTAGTCTATGGTCGTGCTCAATAAGCGTGGGTGCTCAACTGTCTTCTAAATCTCAATTCCTCTCTTTTTATTAAGAAGTCTTTAGATATCCCTACGCCCACCTTGTCTCCTTCAAATTGTATGTAGGTGGCCTTCCCTGTGTCAGCAAGAGGCAACCACTGATAAATGTGACTAAGCACATTGTTCAGCTCTCGCCCCACTCCGTGAAATTCAATACCAACAAAAACAGAGCACTTCTCGGGGATTTAAAAAAAATATATATAACGCTGATTTAGGCCTAACTATTCTCTCTCTCTCATGGCTAGCATGGTAGCAAGGGGAATACTGTGCATGTTTATCTGTGGCAACTGAATGGAGCCGCTGTGCCTTTCACTAAAGTAGATTCAGACTGAGGGGGATGGGATCTGTTGAATACAGTGATATTGGGAACAAGGGCAGAGTGGCGCCGGCTGGACCATCTTGGTGAAGCACAAAACTAATTTCCCAAATCCCCCGGAGACCATCCAATCGTTGGTTGGTACAGTGGTGCACCGTCTCAGCTGGGGTCAGACTATGTGTGTACTGTAAGTGCGTTTGCGTGCATCTTACAGGAACGGCTTCTTAGTAGTGTGAGACCGCATCAGCCTGACCTACCTCCATAACGGAGTGGCTCCACCTATCTGGTCTGTATGGACTGAACTTCTCTCTCTCCCCTCTCTTACGCCACACTGGGATTCAGTTGGGCCTATTTATAGCATCATCCTGAATAATGAATCACCTGCAGTCAGGAGGCTGTTCCCTTCCTCCTTACACACACACACACAGATGCAAATCACACACCTGCTACCCAAAGTCACGCACATATACACTTTAAAACACACCTGCTACCTACAAACATACACATACAGATAATAGGCACACACTGACACACCTGTGTCCACAATGGCTTGTGGCAAGATAAACGCTATCAATGCCAAAGATGAGAAGAAAAAAAACCTCTATCCTCTAGAGAACGTTAGGAAACAGAAGTTGCCCAGAGCTGACAACGTGCCTCAAACAACATTATCTCATCCAATATTACCCTTGGGAACGATTCAGACATGTTAGTAGGCAAGGCAACATGAATGCTACAGAATGTGTGCCATATGGCTTTCATTGTGTCCTTGAACTGACCATAACTGGACTTCCTCCCTCTTTCTCTCCTTCCCTCATTCTCTCCTTCCCTCTTCCCTCCCTTCAGGCGCTGGATGTGGACCGCAGCGTGCTGTACAAGATGAAGAAGTCAGTCAAGGCCATCTACACCTCGGGTCTGGGTGAGTCAGAACGGTTAATGCTCATTTGCAGTCACAACACCACACCGCTCCCATCTGATGAAAGGTCAGAGTTCAGAGCCACCTGTGACAGTCATCACAAACTCAATAAGCTAGTCTATGTACCTGCTCGGGCCGTGGTGGGGTGTGTGTGTGGGCCAGGGTATGACGGGGTTTAGGGTCGGTGTGTTTTTCGGTCAAATGAGGGGAGAGGATGGCCTCTGTTTTGAAGATTTATGGCCCTGCCTTCAAACTCCATATGTTCTCCAAACACACGGTATGGAGAAGAGAACAGCAACGCTGACTCCCTCTGTCAATGCTTAATAAGGTAGGGTTTACACTGAGGAATCCATATGTACTGGAAGATGGCCACTGGCAGACTGGCTTCATTAGTGTGTGCTTGTTTTGGGTGGGTTGCAAGTGTGTGTGTGTGTGTGTGTGTGCACGTAGCTCATCAGCATGCTCACTCTGGCTGGCTGTGACAGTGTGGGGTGTTTCCAGCGCCTTGTCTTTGGGCTGTATGACAGGGTCCTGCTGAGAGCGTATGGAACGCTTTTCTCTCTCTTTGCTGAGCTGGGGCTTTTTTGGGAACACTGCTACCTCTGTTCAAGGGGGGTACAGCTGTCTACCCCAGACCTTCGAGGAACAGGTGTAGCAGGGGACACCCTTTGTGTGAGTACTTGTGAGTGTACGGGGGCAAAAGGGTGACAGTGTTGCGCTCTTCCCCACTACACTATGTTCTAATGGAGTTCCAAGCACTCACTTCATCTCCTTCCTCTCTTCCCGGTATCCTGAAATAGTGCCTTTGTGTCACTAAACAACATTGCAGATGTGTGTTTTGTGTGTGTATACAGTATGTGTGGATGGCTCTGGTAGGCATTTTGACTCTTTTACCAGTTGGTTACTAGGCAACATGCATAATATGCTGTGGTATCACCCTCAATGGAAGGATTTTCATAACGGGTAGAATTCATGGTGTTGGCTGATTCCTCTCAAAAATAAGGGGCTTAAATTCTTTAAAACCACATTAAGCGTTTAAGCACTTTTCAATAAGAGGCTTTATGGACCTCTTAACACTGACAATCTTAATTGTTACTTGGACAACAGAATTCAGTACAGAAACACACTATAGATTCATCTTGTTTCTGACATTCGTTTTGTTGACAAAGGGAAGTTAGAGATTCAAATTGTATGTAAATTTGATGGCTTTGCTAGCGTGTAAACGTAGGTGGAACGTTGGAGATTAGAATTTAATGTAAATTTGATGGTTTTGCTTGCGTGTAAATGCAGCTTGTGATTGTGACTTAGCTAACTATTCCCCTAAGGGGCCAGTACAAGCCATTGCCCCTTTGAGAAGCGTAGTAACTGCATAGACGTTCAGTACAGTAATAGTCAGTGCATAACAGGAAGTTTTCGATAACATAAAAAAAATGTTTTGTCACATACAAGGTGCAGAGAAATGTTTTGCAGTGTTGGCCATAGTAGTACGGCGCCCCTGGAGTAAATGATGGTTAAGTGCCTTGCTCAAGGGCACATCGATAGATTTTTCACCTAGTCGGCTCGGGTATTTGAATCCCCAACCTTTCGGTCACTGGCCAAGTGCTCTAACTGATAGGCTACCTGATTTAAGTGGTGTTGGAGGCCAGCTGTAAATCTGAGTCCTGGTGACGTGAGAGATTAGTCTCTCCTGAAGGCTTTAGTCTGTGATCCTCACTGATAAACCTCTACTACTGGTTAACCTCGGGCCTCAGAAAACGAAATGGTGAAGACATCAGTACCCAGGTTTATTACACCCCTGTCAGCTCTGCTCAGCTGTCAGACATTTGACAGCTACGTTAGATACCTGTAGGTAATATTAGGGCTACAGGGTTGTGTCGTATTCAGTAACTCTGGATTTATTGTCAGTACGACCTTTCAAGTAGTCTTGTTAATTTCATGAGACAGAAGTGTCAAGAATGCTGTCGAAAAAATCTAAGTACCGTAAATTCCGGACTATAAGCCGCAACTTTTTTCCCAGGCTTTGAACCTCGCGGCTTAAACAATGACGCGGCTAATATATGGATTTTTCCTGCTTTCAATTTTTTTTTCTCCAAAAAAACACATTCTGTGACGTGCTCAGTTTTTTGGCGGCATGAAGCTTTCATTAGACCAATGAAATTGCCGAACGGGTTAAGGTCAAACAACTTTTTTGTTTACTGTTTAGATCGAGCGCTCTCAAACTTCCCATCATTCTGATTACGGTAGTCATTTTGTCACCCTCATCATGGCAAAGACACGGAGAAATGCATATGATGCAGCTTTCAAGTTGAAGGCGATTGATCTGGCTGTTGGAAAAGGAAATAGAGCTGCTGCACGGGAGCTTGGTCTTAATGAGTCGATGATAAGACGTTGGAAACAGCAGCGTGAGGAATTGACTCAGTGCAAAAAGACAACTAAAGCTTACTGCTAATTTTTAATTTTTTGTTACAAGCAGTGTTTCGTTAAAGCCTGTGTAAAGTTCATTTGTTTCAATGTACCGGTAGGTACCGGTAGGCACCTGCGGCTTATAGACATGTGCGGCTTATGTTCAAAATAATACTTTTTTAAAAATTCAGTGGGTGCGGCTTATATTCAGGTGTGCTTAATAGTCCGGAAATGACGGTAGTTGTACTGCTCTGGTCATTGACGTAAGGGACTATTGTGAATTAAGAGATGTTCTGAAGTCATCGCTCACATTTAGATTTGAAACCGTCCTTGACATTCCACTATCATGTTCTTTCATGTTGTGGTTCACCCCTTGTCGTCATTCATCTAGACTGGCCATTTCTGAATGTACCCTCAGTCAGAAGAAGAACAGAGGTTGATTGATTACATGAGGAGAACTTGGTGACCTTCCAGTCTTCCTGAGAATTAATGCTGTGGATTAAGACTCTTTTGCTTTAGCAAAGCTGTGGGAGTTTACATTTTCTGGCCCTTCTGTGTAGCAAAGACCTTGTCAGTTCCAATAGGAATAGTGAAAGCATGTGTTTCTGGGCTTGTTAGCATTAGTGCTAAAGTTGGTTCCAATGCTAGCTATAATATTTAGCTTTTGTTTCAGGCTCTGCATAGAACAGAAGGTACCCTTAGGCATAGAACCTAACCCAGTCCCTCCAGGATTATGTGCCCCAATTTTTTTTAGTTGCAAAATCAACAATTCCCCGCATATTATGTAAGGGCTTGCAAATTTGACCAATCACTGCATTAAAAACAGTCAAATCATTGCAATATTTTAGCGTCAAAATTGACCCACAACTGCAGTACAAAAAGAGGGCTCGCAATTTCAACCAATCACTGCACTTTTACCTCATATGGTTCAATCAAGCCACACGTCAACAAACTTTTTTTCCCTCGTCAGAGTATTTTCATCACAAATTGGACAAAATCATTGCAAATGTCAGAATTTGCTGCAGCAAAATCAAGGATCTTTGCCCACAAAAATCCCTGTGAAATCCTGGAGGGCTTGCTAACCTTGACCATTAAGAAGAATGTAAATGTAAGACATTTTCAACAGCTCATCATCATTGTCAGTGAGATTCTGTGTTAGTATTTCCCAGTCAGGAGGTCTATGCAACTTTTGAGTCTGTGCTGCTTGGTATTCTAATGTGGGCTAGAGGCACTGAACTGAACCTAGACACCTCACCCAGGTTCCCTTCCCTACCCACAATCTTAGTCAGTTGCCTGGGTGAAATATTCATCCCTGACAGTTGGTGCGAATTGGTAGAAATCTCTTTTTTGCTCTTTAAATCTGTGTTGCTGCCTGCCCTCCGTCGCTTTGGCATGCTGCTTTCTGAGAGAACTTTTCTTGTCCATTCGACAACATAGCTGGCTTCTCATAACCACGACCTTCACATGCCCAGGTTTGTAATGTTATTCCATACACAAAGTTCATGTCTCGAAGACTCTTGCCGTTTGGACGTTGTATTAACTTTGGACCTGACCAGGCCCTCCAGCAATACTGACCAGCTGTTTTATCTCGGTCTCCCTCTGCCTCTCCATCACTTCCTCCCTCCTTTCTCACAATCAGGTAAAAATGCTAGCTTTTGAGAAGATGAGAGCTATGTTGTCGAATGGACAATAATAATTTTTCTCAGAAAGCAGCATCCCAGAGATTCTGACCTGTTACAGTTGATCTGAGGAGCCTCTCTTGCTGGTCTTGAACAGTCAGTCAGGCAGGCAGTCGGTCAGTGACAGTAGAGCAGAGAAGATGATGCGTGTCTCCTTCACCATGGACACAGCCGTCCTCCTGGAGGACAGAGACCCAGTGGAGAGCCCGGTCAGACTGACAGAACTGGAGCTGAGCTTCCCCTTGCCACGGCACATGGCTTCCCTGGTGCCGCCTATCAGTCTGCCCATCACTGGGCCTGCAGATCTGTCGCCCTATCACTACTCTATTGGCCCACAGGCTAAAATAAGAAAAACACTTTATTCAATCCCCAGAGTTTTTAATCTGGCTGGTTTATATTCAGACCCAGCTGTTGGTCTAACTGATGGTGCTTGCTGTATGCACTGGTGTGCCACTGGGATAGATCTGTTTTTCTGGGTAAACTTTGTCACCATGAGCCCACGGCTCCATAGACAGGCATCACACCATGATAATGAGTACACAGCTACTTAGTACTCGCTTGCATACACATGTTGTAAACGGTGAGGAATAGACCATACATTATACATACTGGGAGCACACAGTCGCATACTGTAGATACGGACACGCATGAACTAATTTGTCATTCGCCTTGCAGACTTGCTTTTTTGCCATCACAGCCATCCTCCTGGAGGACAGTTTATCGCCACGCTTTATCGCCAAGCTGCCAGGTAACGGAGGGAAATAGGCTTCCAGAAGCACTAATGTAACTATACTGTGGATGTATGTGTACGTGCCTGAACTGCAGGTAGAGGACCACTGAGAGCCACAGAAACAGCAGGACAGCCATAACACACACCCATTTTACTCCTCTGTCCTCTCTCTCACTGAGCTCTCCCCTAACGACGACCCCTCTCTCCTCCAATCGGTGGTCCTCTGGGTAAACCTTTAACGGACAAATTGCGAAAACGGTGTCAAGTCCAGCAGTATTTATTCAGCCTCCATGGACAGTGTGGTCCTAAGCTGGAAATAGATAGGGATGTGGACATAGAGTTTGTCCGTGCTGAAGCCTCCAGCAAAGTAAGCTTGTGATTGACCAGCCCGTGTGTGTGTGTGTGTGTGGTGAGAGAGTTTGGGTTGAGGAAACAGAAGCTAGGCTACTATCTGTTGATTAAACAGAGATCTGTCTGGTGGAGCGGACAATGCTGGAATAACACCACCCCACCACTCTCTATGCTGTTAGATCATCCACAGCAGGGGTGTGTGTGTGTATTACGTTTGTTGTTGCAGATCTACAGTTCGTTTGTTCTGTGTGTCTTTGTATGCATTGAGTTGTCAAAGAACTGTGTGTCTGCCTGTGTGTGGATTTTCAAAGAGCTTTCTATGGGTGAATTGTGTCACCTCTCCTCCCTCCTTTTCAAGATTCCCATAAAACACGGGGCCACCATTTCCTGAGGGCCTGCCACAGACAGGAGCCCAAGTCATTCCACCGATTCATCCACAACAGCAGAACCCAGCCCTCCATGTCATGTTATCACTGACTATCCCTGGCTGAGACGGAAAGAGACAAGAGACAGTGTAGGAATGCACTGGGTGGGGGGGGGGGGGGGGTGTACAAATGTACACACACAGTGGGGTTGCATTACAGTAAACAGGAGACTAGCCTTGTGGGCTTTACGCCGGGTGTTTTCTGTCATGGGTGGATAGTTGAGGCCCTGATCTCAGGTGCCACTTCAAAACAAAAGCCCAGGCAGTGCCCGCTGGCGACCCACCACAAAGCAGCTGGGTTGGCTGCCTAAACAGTCTGCGTGTGTTTGAACATGTGGGATGTAGCGTCAGCCACCTACGGCCAGAGGTGAGCGAGGGCAAATGAAACGGCAACCCATAGGGAATTCAACGGTAGGTCCCATTCAGCTAACTTGACTAGAGCATTGTGGGTTCTCTAAAAGCAGGGAAAATGTCCTTCAGTAGACATTTTTGTCTTTGGGATTAGGGTTTAAAAGCCTTTTTTTAAATCAAGGACTTTCAACTCGCTCGTTAAATCTATGCCTATGAGCTCAGAGGACTCCGAACGCAGTGCTTGTCCTTCATGTTTATCTTGCGGTAGGATTTTTATGATCTGCTGGTTCTAGACATGATTCATCCACCTTGATCTCATTGCGTCACTGTAAGAGTTGCTTGTAGTTTTTCAGTTTCACGCGTGAACACGTTAAAAGTTGGACGCGTGTGTGGCAGTCTGTCTGGACAGATGCTGTGCAATAATGTGTTCCGCTGAGTCATTCTCTGGGGGCAGATGCCTTGGGGTGTCGATACTCGCACTCCTCCGCAACACACACACACACTCTCTCTCTAGCTCACTCTCTCTAGCTCACTCTCTCTAGCTCACTCTCTCTCTAGCTCACTCTCTCTCTCGCTCACTCTCTCTAGCTCTCTCTCTCTAGCTCACTCTCTCTCTAGCTCACTCTCTCTAGCTCACTCTCTCTAGCTCACTCTCTCTAGCTCACTCTCTCTAGCTCACTCTCTCTAGCTCACTCTCTCTAGCTCACTCTCTCTAGCTCACTCTCTCTAGCTCACTCTCTCTAGCTCACTCTCTCTAGCTCACTCTCTCTAGCTCACTCTCTCTAGCTCACTCTCTCTAGCTCACTCTCTCTAGCTCACTCTCTCTAGCTCACTCTCTCTAGCTCACTCTCTCTAGCTCACTCTCTCTAGCTCACTCTCTCTAGCTCACGCTCTCTAGCTCACGCTCTCTAGCTCACGCTCTCTAGCTCTCGCTCTCTAGCTCTCGCTCTCTAGCTCACGCTCTCTCTCTCGCTCTAGCTCTCGCTCTCTAGCTCTCGCTCTCTCTCTCGCTCTAGCTCTCTCTCGCTCTAGCTCTAGCTCTCTCTCGCTCTAGCTCTAGCTCTCTCTCGCTCTAGCTCTCTCTCTCTCTAGCTCTCTAGCTCTCTCGCTCTCTAGCTCTCTCTCTAGCTCTCTAGCTCTCTCGCTCTCTAGCTCTCTCTCTCGCGCTCTCTAGCTCTCTCTCTCGCGCGCTCTAGCTCTCTCTCTCGCGCTCTAGCTCTCTCTCTCGCGCTCTCGCTCTCGCTCTCGCTCTCGCTCTCGCTCTCGCTCTCGCTCTCGCTCTCGCTCTCGCTCTCGCTCTCGCTCTCGCTCTCGCTCTCGCTCTCGCTCTCGCTCTCGCTCTCGCTCTCGCTCTCGCTCTCTCTCTCTAGCTCTCTCTCTCTCTAGCTCTCTCTCTAGCTCTCTAGCTCTCTCTCTCTCTCTAGCTCTCTCTCTCTCTCTAGCTCTCTCTCTCTCTCTAGCTCTCTCTCTCTAGCTCTCTCTCTCTCTCTAGCTCTCTCTCTCTCTCTCTAGCTCTCTCTCTCTCTCTAGCTCTCTCTCTCTCTAGCTCTCGCTCTCTAGCTCTCTCTCTCGCTCTAGCTCTCGCTCTCTAGCTCTCTCTCTAGCTCTCTCTCTCTCTAGCTCTAGCTCTCGCTCTCTAGCTCTCTCTCTCTCGCGCTCTCTAGCTCTCGCTCTCTAGCTCTCGCTCTCTAGCTCTCGCTCTCTAGCTCTCTCTCTCGCGCTCTCTCTCTCTCTAGCTCTCTCTCTCTCTAGCTCTCTCTCTCTCTAGCTCTCTCTCTAGCTCTCTCTCTCTAGCTCTCTCTCTCTAGCTCTCTCTCTCTCTCTAGCTCTCTCTCTCTCTCTAGCTCTCTCTCTCTCTCTAGCTCTCTCTCTCTCTCTAGCTCTCTCTCTCTCTCTAGCTCTCTCTCTCTCTAGCTCTCTCTCTCTCTCTAGCTCTCTCTCTCTAGCTCTCTCTCTCTAGCTCTCTCTCTCTAGCTCTCTCTCGCTCTCTCTCTCTCTCTCTAGCTCTAGCTCTCGATCTCTAGCTCTCTAGCTCTCTCTCTCTCGCTCTAGCTCTCTCTCTCTCTCTAGCTCTAGCTCGCTCTCTAGCTCTAGCTCTCGCTCTCTAGCTCTAGCTCTAGCTCTCGCTCTCTAGCTCTCTCTCTCTCTAGCTCTCGCTCTCTAGCTCTCTCTCTCTCTCTCTCTCTCTCTCTCGCTCGCGCTCGCGCTCTCTCTCGCGCGCTCTCTCTCGCGCGCTCTCTCTCGCGCGCTCTCTCTCGCGCGCTCTCTCTCTCTCTCGCGCTCTCTCTCTCTCTCGCGCGCTCTCTCTCTCGCTCTCTCTCGCGCTCTCTCTCTCTCGCGCTCGCTCTCTCTCGCTCTCGCTCTCTCTCGCGCTCTCTCTCTCTCGCGCTCGCTCTCTCTCGCGCTCTCTCTCTCTCGCGCTCTCTCTCTCTCTCGCTCTCTCTCGCGCTCTCTCTCTCGCGCTCTCTCTCTCTCGCTCTCCTCTCGCGCTCTCTCTCTCTCGCGCTCTCTCTCTCCGCGCTCTCTCTCTCTCGCGCTCTCTCTCTCTCGCGCTCTCTCTCTCTCGCGCTCTCTCTCTCTCGCGCTCTCTCTCTCTCGCGCTCTCTCGCGCTCGCGCTCTCTCGCGCTCGCGCTCTCTCGCGCTCGCGCTCTCTCGCGCTCGCTCTCTCTCGCGCTCGCTCTCTCTCGCGCTCGCTCTCTCTCGCGCTCGCTCTCTCTCGCGCTCGCTCTCTCTCGCGCTCGCTCTCTCTCGCGCTCGCTCTCTCTCGCGCTCGCTCTCTCTCGCGCTCGCTCTCTCTCGCGCTCGCTCTCTCTCGCGCTCGCTCTCTCTCGCTCTCGCTCTCCTCTCGCGCTCGCTCTCTCTCGCGCTCGCTCTCTCTCGCGCTCGCTCTCTCTCGCGCTCGCTCTCTCTCGCGCTCGCTCTCTCTCGCGCTCGCTCTCTCTCGCGCTCGCTCTCTCTCGCGCGCGCTCTCTCTCGCGCGCGCTCTCTCTCGCGCGCGCTCTCTCTCCGCGCGCGCTCTCTCTCCGCGCGCGCTCTCTCTCCGCGCGCGCTCTCTCTCCGCGCGCTCTCTCTCCGCGCGCTCTCTCTCCGCGCGCTCTCTCTCTCCGCGCGCTCTCTCTCTCCGCGCGCTCTCTCTCTCCGCGCGCTCTCTCTCTCCGCGCTCTCTCTCTCCGCGCGCTCTCTCTCTCCGCGCGCTCTCTCTCTCCGCGCGCTCGCTCTCTCGCGCTCGCTCGCTCTCTCTCGCGCTCGCTCGCTCTCTCTCGCGCTCGCTCGCTCTCTCTCGCGCTCGCTCGCTCTCTCTCGCGCTCGCTCTCTCTCGCGCTCGCTCTCTCTCGCGCTCGCTCTCTCTCGCGCTCGCTCTCTCTCGCGCGCGCTCTCTCTCGCTCTCTCGCTCTCTCGCTCTCCTCTCGCTCTCTCTCTCGCTCTCTCTCGCTCTCTCGCTCTCTCGCTCTCTCGCTCTCTCGCTCTCTCGCTCTCTCGCTCTCTCGCTCTCTCGCTCTCTCGCTCTCTCGCTCTCTCGCGCTCTCGCGCTCTCGCGCTCTCGCTCTCTCGCTCTCTCGCTCTCTCGCGCTCTCGCGCTCTCGCGCTCTCGCGCTCTCGCGCTCTCGCGCTCTCGCGCTCTCGCGCTCTCGCGCTCTCGCGCTCTCGCGCTCTCGCGCTCTCGCGCTCTCGCGCTCTCGCGCTCTCGCGCTCTCGCGCTCTCGCTCTCTCGCGCTCTCTCTCTCTCGCGCTCTCTCTCTCTCTCGCGCGCTCTCTCTCTCTCTCGCGCGCGCTCTCTCTCTCTCTCGCGCGCGCGCGCTCTCTCGCGCTCTCTCTCTCTCGCGCGCGCGCGCTCTCTCTCGCGCGCGCTCTCTCTCTCTCGCGCGCTCTCTCGCGCTCTCGCGCTCTCTCTCTCTCGCGCCTCTCTCTCTCTCTCTCGCGCTCTCTCTCTCTCTCTCTCTGGCGCGCTCTCGTGCTCTGGCTCTCTCTCTCTCTGGCGCGCTCTCGTGCTCTGGCTCTCTCTCTCTCTGGCGCGCTCTCGTGCTCTGGCTCTCTCTCTCTCTGGCGCGCTCTCTCGCTCTGGCTCTCTCTCTCTCGCTCTGGCGCGCTCTCTCGCTCTGGCTCTCGCTCTGGCTCTCGCTCTCGCTCTGGCTCTCGCTCTGGCTCTCGCTCTGGCTCTCGCTCTCGCTCTGGCTCTCGCTCTCGCGCTCTCTCTCTCTCTCGCGCTCTCTCTCTCTCTCGCGCTCTGGCTCGCTCTCGCGCTCTGGCTCTCTCTCTCGCTCTGGCTCTCGCTCTCGCGCTCTCTCTCTCTCTCGCGCTCTCTCTCTCTCTCGCGCTCTGGCTCTCTCTCGCGCTCTGGCTCTCGCTCTCGCGCTCTCTCTCTCTCTCGCGCTCTGGCTCTCTCTCGCGCTCTGGCTCTCTCTCGCGCTCTGGCTCTCTCTCGCTCTGGCTCTCTCTCTCGCTCTGGCGCTCTCTCTCTCGCTCTGGCGCTCTCTCTCTCGCTCTGGCGCTCTCTCTCTCGCTCTGGCGCTCTCTCTCTCGCTCTGGCGCTCTCTCGCTCTGGCTCTCGCTCTGGCGCTCTCTCTCGCTCTGGCTCTCTCTCTCTCGCTCTGGCTCTCGCTCTGGCTCTGGCTCTCGCTCTGGCTCTCGCTCTGGCTCTCTCTCTCGCTCTGGCTCGCTCTGGCTCTGGCTCTCTCTCTCGCTCTGGCTCTCTCTCTCGCTCTGGCTCTCTCTCTGGCTCTGGCTCTCTCTCTCGCTCTGGCTCTCTCTCTGGCTCTGGCTCTCGCTCTGGCTCTCTCTCTCGCTCTGGCTCTCGCTCTGGCTCTGGCTCTCTCTCTGGCTCTGGCTCTGGCTCTCTCTCTCGCTCTGGCTCTGGCTCTCGCTCTGGCTCTGGCTCTCTCTCTGGCTCTGGCTCTCTCTCTCGCTCTGGCTCTCGCTCTGGCTCTCGCTCTGGCTCTCTCTCTCGCTCTGGCTCTCTCTCTCGCTCTGGCTCTCTCGCTCTGGCTCTCTCTCGCTCTGGCTCTCTCTCTCGCTCTGGCTCTCGCTCTCGCTCTCGCTCTCTCTCTCGCTCTGGCTCTCTCTCGCTCTGGCTCTCTCTCGCTCTGGCTCTCTCTCGCTCTGGCTCTCTCTCGCTCTGGCTCTCTCTCGCTCTGGCTCTCTCTCGCTCTGGCTCTCTCTCTCTCT